>NW_027316389.1:24340028-24615028 GCF_026437365.1 Eucyclogobius newberryi
AGCACGTAGCCGGTCTGTCCATTCAGACTGAAGAGTGCACTGTTCAACTGGGTGTATTTATCTGCAGAAAAGTGAGCGGTTAAAACATGCTAAACCGCTCAGAGTTAGTTGAAATTCAAGTGGAGGGCAGGTCAGATATATATATAAATATCTCTTTTTTTACCCTATAGTATTATAAGACAATTGGAAGACTGCATATTGAACATGGCAAGTTTGTGGACCAAATATCAGATGAAAAATTAGAAGGTTCAACATTTGCAGGATTTCTGTTTGGTCATTTCTTTCAAAAACAGTGTAGGTAGTTAGTTAGTTGAGTTAGTTAAACCAGTGAGTTATCTAGGCCAGAGCTTTCTCATGAAACTGTAATATCAAATTCAAGAATTTCATGAACACAACCCATGATGACAGGACATGATTGAAAGCCACGGCCGTAACTGTAGAAGTGTTTTTCTCTTCACCTCCAGTCTGGTAGTTGAGGGCGACCATGTGACAGCCCTCGATCCACAGAGGGTACGGGTCATAGTTGGAGGACTCCACCCGCTGGCTTTTTGGATAGATCCGGCTAAGAGCTTTACGGTTGTACTGAAGGAAGTGCTTGGTCCGACTTTTTCCTGGAGTTTTGTTCTCGATGAAGGAGCGGACCTCTTTGTAAGTGTAGTAGTCTGTGGAGCCCAAACACATGTAATGAGGATGTTCACTCCATGCAGGTATCAGTAAATATGTGAATATACTGTTTTTATGTTCTTTACCAAATCTGTCCTTTTCTTTGCTGCGCGGCTGACAGTAGACCACCAGGTCTGACATCTCCATGGCGACTTCGGCCTTCTTTTCCACCACCTCCTGCTGCTTTATCTGATCGCACAAAACATCGCTTATAATATTTTCCAGGACAGGTGTCATTTCCTGCTTTTTAGAGGGTTTTATATGAGGTTCAGTTAGTCTATGCAAATTATGCAAACAACCAGTTCATTGGTTATAAATGTATTACTTCAGTTCAATGATTTGTGCACCCATCTGCGATATTATGAACAAGATGCTCCGCTGTCGTGCTCTAAGAGTTCCAAATCAGAGCAAATGGTCTAATATCTACAAGTACTTCCATAGTTTCTTCACCTTCAGCTAACAAATGAGCATGGCCTTTTCTCTCATTGTCCATGTCTATAAAAAAAGCAAATTATTTTCAAGTTTTTCCATGACAACTACATTGAGACTAAACTGGTACTAAACCTAGAACTTAACCAGAACTTAACTAGGACTAAACCAGGACTAAACCAAGCCAAAACTGGGTTAAACAAGGACCAACAGAACAAGTTTGAACGCTCCGCTTCTGGTGAAAGCTTTTGTTGCTTGCCCTACATAAAAGCGGCCCTGTAATGTTCAGTAAATGTTACTTTGGTGTTGAGATGCTGACCTCCTGCTGCCTGTGGTACTGCATGTTCATCTCTCTCTGTGTGATGTCCCAGGCCACTTGGTACCACTCAAACAGCTCCTCCACTGAGTCGGCTGAAAGATCAAATTGCAAGTTGTCCTGGTCCTTATCCTGTAGTGTCAGCACATGAGCCTTCCCATTTTTGCCACTGGTCACTGTAAGCGAGAACAATTACAACTCCACAAACTTGGACTGTATAAAAGCATGAGAAGAAAAAGGCAACCGACTTACAATTTTGTATATTACACTTGGAGATTTCAACAACCCCTTTGCACAATCCTCCCAGGGGATTGTCGTCATTGTCCTGGGTATAAACAAAGCCAAATTTGAGTCTGCTTAGCTGAAGAGACTGGATGTCATATGCATTTCAGTGTTGTCTTTGGTACCATTAAATTGGACTCAGGTTTGGAGTTGTTGGACACCTGCTCTACGTAGTTGGAAGGAAAATAGAGCTGAAGCTTTCCACCATAGTCACCGATCCACCTGGAAGAAAGTTTGGTTATGCTCATGTACTTAGCAATAAATAATAATTATGGCCGCAAAATGAATCACAATTGAATACAAATCAATCATACGGTTAATAATAAGCCCACCATCCGTCATTCTCCTTGATCACGTTGTGTATTAGGGCTCCTTTATTGAAGCTGAGCTCATCTGGTTTCATGGCCTGGTAACTATAGAGAGCCCTAACTGTGCTCTGGGGCTAATACAAAAAGATTTACGCATTAGAGAAGATCACAGACAAGGCTAGTGTTCACATTACGTCGTAAACACTCACCATTGACGCTTCAATCTCATTTGGTTCAACATATGTCTTGGCGTCATACAGCGAGGCGCATTCTTTCCCCTGCGGACCATTTCACCATTAGCTCTTGCATGAATATTAGCATTATTCCTTTATACACCTGTCACTCACGGTGTTAAAGCGGGCCGCTAGCTCTGGGGTGACTGGGTAACGTAATTTAATCTTTCGATACAGGGGCTCCTTCCTAAAGTAGTTGACCAGCTCCACCAGACTCTCAAACTCTGTGGTGGTTCCCAGGAGAAACATGCTGCCTTCTCTTTGGATTCGACAGTGCTTCACTTTACCATCTCCCCTGCAATAAAATTAGATGTGAACTGAAAAATAAGGTAAAAGTCATATATAGTATATTGTTCTCTCGTGCCTAATTGTGACAGATACATTCAAATGATATGGTTGCTTGTTTTTTCAAAAAAGCGTTTTTCTTAATAATGTACCGTACTGAGATTCAGTGGTGAGAAAAGTACTACATTTTGTTACTGAAGCAAAAGTACAGATATATGTGCAAAATGTACTCAAGTGAATGTAAAAGTATATAGAATCCTACAAAGTTTTGAATTACCCATTTACAAATAAATGTGGAATTTCACCACAAATATACTCCATTACACCCTCAAACCATGATGAATACTTTCTACTTTTCCTTCCGGTTCAAAAATGTAGTGGAATAGAATGTACAGAGACTTGCTTTCAAATGTAGTGAAGTAAAAGTAAAAGGTATCCACTGTAAAAATGAATCGTAAAGTACAGATAAGCGAAATATTTTACAGTTTTACTTTTGTACTTTATAACTGCTGCTTTTTACAAAATGACACCGAAAATGTTCAAAACTTAGTAGAATTCTATGTACTTTTAATTTTGCACATATATCCGTAAAATATATGTTTTTGTGTCTTTTTCCACCACCACTTTTTCGCCGTAACATTGTTAACAAAAATGTTATTTTGCAACACTAACAACCATATAATTGTTCTGCATCCGTCACATTTAAGCTGAATGTTTAAAACTATTTATATATAGACAAACACAGACACGGCTTCAACATGACATTAGTCTGTGTACCTAAACGTGATGGCGTAGGACTCCGGATCGCCCTCTCGCTGACGAATGAGAAAAGCCCCATCTCGGGGAATCCTCATCAGGTATTCCTCTGCCTCTCCTCTGCTCAAGTTACTATAGAACCACCTGTCACAGACCAGCCGCCAAATACAAAACGCCAAATGTCCCGTTAAAGAACAAAGAACGATAGATATCCATTGACATTCCTAGTAAAAAGTCGCTGTGGGAAATGGTCTACTGCAAGCTGTAGGATGTGAGGACAGACCGTTGCTGTTCGTGTGGATTGGATTGCGGCACAGCGTCCGTGAGGCGCAGTTCGAAGTCCTGGCAGCGCAGGGGGTTGTCTCTGTAGTGCTGGATCAGGGCGTACACGTTGGGGAAGTGCAGGTTGGGAGTCAGGTAATAGAACATGAAGCCCCCTTCTTTAACGGAGCGGATACGGCAATGCTGGACCCTCCCACCGCGCCTGCGACACAATTTAACAAAGATGGTCAACTGAAGTGGTCCACATGGTGTGTTGAAGTACTTTTTAATGTGGTGTTTAAACTTGTAGCTATAATAAAGTTTTACGGTGTTGAATAAGAGCTTTGGTTGTACATTATGTGTATTGGGACAGGACATATGTGAAATTCCCGTTTGCCTCGTACAACAATACAAAATAAATACAATATTATGTTCTCATGCTAACGATGATGCATAAATTACTACTAATTAATACTTTTTCACACATTTTCACATGAGTAGAACCAGATTCAGAAAATGCTTTATTGTCAATGACTAGGAATGTGGGTCAGTGAAACGATGCAGCAAAAAGCAATGAACAATAGTAAGATATAAACTATGATCAAATCCATCCATCCATTTTCTACCGCTTGGTCCCTTTCGGGGTCGCGGGTGACTGGAGCCTATCCCAGTGACTTCGGGCCTTAGACGGGGACCGCGGTGAAGTTAGTTTCACGTTGGACGTTGGATATTCGCCTCCGCAACTAGAGCGGGCCTGCAGTAGCTCGACACAGGGAGCTGCGCGCTGAAGTTCCGTTTGGTGCGCCAGTTAGGGACAATCTCTAAAGTACCGTTTGTTATCTTAAAAAATATAAACATATTTATAAAAAAAAAAAAAAAACATTGAGCATCCAAGTTGCTAATCCTGGATGTCATAGTCCTTTTGGGCTAAAAAATGAACCCTTTGTAGATTTTTAAAGAATATTTTTAGTCAAAAAACAAGGATTCTTTTCAATAGCTCCTAAATGAGCGAACCTAGATAGTAAACGTTAAATGATTATAGTAGTTTGAGTCTCCGGGTATCACGCACAACTTTTACTTTTTCAATTTAACCCTTTGTTAATTTTAAAGGAATATTTTTCGTCAAAAAACAAGGATTCTTTTCAATAGCTCCTAAGTTAGCAAACCTAGATAGTAAAAGCTAAGTGATTATAGTAGTTGTGGTCTCCAGGTATCACGCACACCTTTTACTTTTTCAAATTAACCCTTTGTAGATTTTTAAGGAATATTTTTCGTCAAAAAACAAGGATTCTTTTCAATAGCTCCTAAGTTAGCAAACCTAGATAGTAAAAGCTAAGTGATTATAGTAGTTGTGGTCTCCAGGTATCACGCACACCTTTTACTTTTTCAATTTAACCCTTTGTTGATTTTTAAGGAATATTTTTCGTCATAAAACAAGGATTCTTTTCAATAGCTCCTAAGTTAGCAAACCTAGATAGTAAAAGCTAAGTGATTATAGTAGTTGTGGTCTCCAGGTATCACGCACACCTTTTACTTTTTCAAATTAACCCTTTGTAGATTTTTAAGGAATATTTTTAGTCAAAAAACAAGGATTCTTTTCAATAGCTCCTAAGTTAGCAAACCTAGAAAGTCAACCCCAAGTTATTATAGTAGTTTGAGTCTCCAGGTATCACGCACACCTTTTACTTTTTCAAATTAACCCTTTGTAGATTTTTAAGGAATATTTTTCGTCAAAAATCAAGGATTCTCTTCAATAGCTCCTAAGTCAGCTGACCTAGAAAGTCAAACCCAAGTGATTATAGTAGTTGTGGTCTCCAGGTATCACGCACACCTTTTACTTTTTCAAATTAACTCTTTGTAGATTTTTAAGGAATATTTTTCATCAAAAAACAAGGATTCTTTTCAATAGCTCCTAAGTCAGCTGACCTAGAAAGTCAACCCCAAGTTATTATAGTAGTTTGAGTCTCCAGGTATCACGCACACCTTTTACTTTTTCAATTTAACCCTTTGTTGATTTTAAAGGAATATTTTTCGTCAAAAATCAAGGATTCTCTTCAATAGCTCCTAAGTCAGCTGACCTAGAAAGTCAAACCCAAGTGATTATAGTAGTTGTGGTCTCCAGGTATCACGCACACCTTTTACTTTTTCAAATTAACCCTTTGTTGATTTTAAAGGAATATTTTTCGTCATAAAACAAGGATTCTTTTCAATAGCTCCTAAGTTAGCAAACCTAGATAGTAAAAGCTAAGTGATTATAGTAGTTGTGGTCTCCAGGTATCACGCACACCTTTTACTTTTTCAATTTAACCCTTTGTTAATTTTAAAGGAATAACCCTACACCCTGGACAGTGGCCAACTTGTCGCAGACTATGATCAAATAAAAAGCATATATAAAAGAACAGTACCAAAAGGAGAGAGAGTAGTCAGCCTGGAAATTGTTACTCTCTCGCACTAAGAATGTGCCGTCCCGGGCCCCAGTTTCAGCGCAGTAATCCTGAATTAGGCGCTCTGCCATCGCCCTGCGATCCCTCAGACCGCCGTGGAACCAGGGCTCAAAGGTGTGCAGGTCCTGGTACTGGACGGATACAGGCATGACATATTAAATACAGTTAACAATATTAAAATGAATCATCACTTTGCACACACTCGTTCGACTAAAGACAAGCTCTGTGCCAAGAATAGTCGACTAAAAGGGGCCAAGTGGTGCTGATTTGACCATGTATCTGACCCAAAGTGCACTGACAAGACCACAAAATGACACAATACACATACATTTAGACAGAAAACTGTCTGGAGTAAACAGTGTAAACTAGAAATTCACACCTAAATCTCAAGCTAATTCCATGTCTTTTCCTTTCTACTATTGAATATAAATCCTTTAAATCCCCCCATTATAGTTGAGCAATAAAAATGTTGGTTGACTAAAGGTCTACAGCCCTACATAATACTATATCCAATACATCTATTCACCTTTCTGGGGTCTTCATCCTCCTCCTCATACTCGTCCGCATAGTAGAGCTTGTCATCAGAAATCACACAGTAGTGCTTGTTCCATCTCTGCAAAATGGATAATTAAAATACATCTCAAAAACATCTGCAACACACACGTTATAGCAAACATATCCCAAAATAATCAAAAGTGCATATTCTATAAGCACACTGAATAAGTTATCAGAATGACATTGACTGGGTAGTGTCATCAAACAAAAATACTTCCTCTTCCCTCTCAGCCCTGAAGGACTGGTTTCTTGTACTTTTGAATTAAATTACAGTAAAGAAGCGTGAACAGGAAGTTAGATAACACCATGCAAATGTGTGCAAAGTGTTAAACGGCAAACATGAAAATGACTGAAAGTTAATAAATGTTTTCATGTTACAAAAACAGAATAAAAATGACAATTTACTGGCAACTGACACAATTTTTTTCTGTCATCAGGCATTATTATTTGTTAAATGATAAGTATTGTGTAGTTTATATGGATTCTGGCCCTTGTTTTTAATATAGTTACTAGTTAACTAGTAACACTATAAATATAAAAAAAAAGAAGAGGTTTTTAGTAAAAGCTTAAATATAATCATGCTCACTACATTTTATTGAAATGTGTAGTCTAACCTGTAATTGTATGTATTCTATTTGACATACATACAATACTAATAATAATTATCATGTTAGCGTACCTGGTCTACAGGATCCCAGATTTCCAGGTCTCCGCACTTCTCCCCTTTCCTGATGTCTTTAAATGTACCTCCTCCTTCCACGTTTAGTTTTTTGTGCTACAGAAAATAGAGGAACAGTCAGAGAGTCCATGACCAGATTGCCGCTCAGATACATTTGACAGAAAGTACCTTGAGTATGATTTTGCCCTTTAGCTGTGTTGGGGATGGGAGCTGCTCAGCGTTTTGCTCCACAGGGTCGATCAGCAGCTTGTCCCCAAACACATCTCTGAAGATACGAGCCATCTGACGCTGCTGCTCGATGGGACAGTGCTCCTCTATGGACAGGATCAAGGGGAAACTGAGACCCAGTAAAGACAAAACAAACCACGTGTCAACGATAGGAGACGTTCAGTTAATCATCAGAATCAGAAAAAGCTCTATTGACAAAAACTAGAATGAGCTTTGGCAATATTGTGAAACATAAAACAGTCAAATATAAAACAAGATCAAGTATCTGCTAAACTGCAAGGCTTTAAACTGTTATGAGAATAGTGCACATTTTCTAACCCGTGAAGTCTAAAAATGAAACTGTCCAATCCGTGAAGCTCTCTGTACAAAGTGTGATGGCCCTGAGAGGCGATCTTACTCTGTTGTGACAAAAGCGTGCTCATTGATGGCTTTCACGACATCCTCAAACTTGATCTTGGTGGTCCTGGTCCAGCCGTGGTAAATGATGGGCTCCCCGGGCCCCTCCCAGCAGTCCACTGGTAATATTCAACACAAACACCATATTCAATAGAAGAGGAGGTCGACGACAGATGTGTTAAATAAAAAGAATTGTCTTTCTCGGGCAATTTAAAAAGCTGAACACAGAAGATGACTATTGGGAAATGACAAATAATACTGTATTTTGTAATGTACATTTATTATGCAAAATAATGTATTGGTCTGTGCAATAATGACTCACATTCCACGCAGCGACATCCCCAACGCAAACATCGGACATAGGCCTCTGTGGAGGACTCACTTCTCAGCTGGTCCCCGGTCAGGTAACTGTGGACAACACGATCAGACAACTGAGCATATGCTTTTACCTCTACTTAATGCCATATAATTACAATTATATGGTTCTTATAATTACACGTTTTTATACATTTTTATTTCAATAGGAAATAATAACTCAATTATCTTATCCCATCTAAATTATGGCATTACAAGTTGGACAAACAAAGCTACTCTTGAATCAGTAGAAACTATTAAAAAAAGACAAACCTTAATGTACTAGACAAAAAGCCCACCAGTTATCTTTCCTGCAGAATACTTGACAAAAACAAACTGCCTTTGAAGTTCCCATGGAAGTCTATGAATGAGTGGATTAAATGGAATAATGGAAAAATGCTGTTTCCAAGTGAAAGTTTATATGTTGAGAGCAAACTAACCAAAAACAAACAAAAAAATAAGAGTTTTGCCAAAATTTGCACAAATGCGTAATGAACTCGCTGAGCAAGATGGAAATTGTATAAAAAATTTGAAACTAACTAACTTTCCTGGCCCACCGGCTGAATTATTTCTACAAACATCATCAACAACATCTACAAATTTTCAGCTCATATTCTCCCACAATGCAATGGACATAAACTCAAAATACTGACACATTTATGTCTTTCCCAAACAACACCTCAAACATTTCACTGCTTTAGTTATGCACAGTTGAAGTGAAGGTAGCAGGCACTGATCTGATAACAATGCATTAACAGAGTCATTATTATGATTATATGGAGTCAAACTGACGTGTTGTGAGACGAGCTGATCCAGTAATGGGACAGAGGGTTATTCATGTTCAAGTGATGAATCTCAGAGTACTTCTCATCCCAAATGGAGTTCTCTTTTGAAAACAGAAAACTCAAGAACTGTCAAAACAACACAGCATTAGACGTCTCACACCATTTGCTTGACAGCTGTAACATTAAATAATAAAGCTCAAAGTACCTCGCTCACAGTGAACTCCGGGTCATTGGTTTTCCTCATTGTGTCATCGATGAACGTCGTCATCAGCTCTCTGACTCGGTTCAGATCCTGGGCCCATGTTTCCTAAATATGGCCAACACAGGAAGTAGTCATAAGCGATAACATTTTGAGTGTTTGTGAAGTTTTGTCAGGGGCAATTGTGTGTTAAGAAATGAACATGCCTGGGTAAAAAGGGACGTAGTGACAAAAAAAAGACATAAAATAAGTACACTTTATGCATTTGTAAATAAATGATTCTCATGACATAGTCCTCTGTACAGTATTTAGCACTATCATTCAGAAACCATGTGAACAAGCATCTTCAAGGTCATTTAATGCCAAGGACAGTGTGATTTGTGTCACCGCCTCTTATCTCACTTTCTGGTTGTAGATGAGAAACCGCTGAAAGTCGTGAAGCAGAACAACGGAGGCTTCAGGTTTATCTGTGTTACTGTGTAGCAGATCAAACACACTGTCAGACATCACAGACCAATCAAAACCAGCCAGTGCCAGCACAAAAATAAGAGCGAGCGCAACATCAAGACAAACTCAAGATCTATATCTGGCAACTCAGTGCGACAGAGAATCGTTTTATTTAGTCCAGAGAGAATAAGTGTGAAAAAAGTAGTATAATCACCCCAACATGAATTTACATAAGTCTGTCTTAAATTCATCAAGGATCTGAAAAGAAAGAATTTGATAAAATTGATAAAATAGCAGTCACTAAAATAGTTGTATTGTTTATTGATTATTGACTCACTTCATTCTGCTCAAACATGATGAGATTGTACAGTTTATGAAACTGTTCAAAGTCCAGGCGCTCTTTCTTTGCTCTCACTTCCTACAAAACAGAAAGCAAGATAGTAACCTCAGGGCAAAGCTTTAGCTGAAAGTCCATTTCTTCTCACCACTTTGTACACAACGCTTTACAAGAAAACAGTTGTAGTCGGTATAGTCCGAATGAAATACCTGAAGTTTGTCCTTGAGAGAGCGTGAGCTGGGAGCCTTATAGTTGAGCAGGGGAAGCAATGCCTTTAACTCCTTCACACTGATACTGGAGGAAAAGAACGGTTGTAATATGCAATACAATAATACAGAGATGGAAAGAAACAAAATACAGAAAGTAAAAAAACAAAAAGTACAGAAAATGGTAATAGGATGGAAATATCATGGTTATAGAGATATAGAGGAATAGACATTGACGCAAACATGAGCTGATTTCTGGATATTATTGAAATGAACCGTCACATTTGATTTATTTTTGATTGTTCACACCTGTGCAGGCAAAATATACAAAAAAGGGAAACTTAATGTGACAGAGACAAAAAGGGAAGAGAAAATGTTGAAAGAGTTATTCTATATTTACAGTTACCGGTCTAAAAATCAAATATCAAATCTAATTATTGGGTCTGATTACTCTACTTATCTGTTTTTTACTGACCATATTAAATGTTTCTGGCCATTTACAGTGTTCATACTGAATAAAGGTCGGGATTAGTCATATTTCAATGAAATTAAGTGGAATGACAGATGTATCAGTTTTTTTGTTATCATGTAATAACCATAATTACACATTACTTCACAATGACATTTCAATCAGGTGAACCCAATTTAACGAAGAAGAAATGTAGTAGTACCTGTTTGTTTTGGTCTGGTTTATGGAGTACATCTGCTTCCTCAGCCAACTAAAAGAAAAAGTTATTAGCTTCTAGTCCATGTACTAGTGTACAGTAAACAGTAAACATTAAATAGTAGTATTTATAAAAGTCTGTGATGACAGGCACCTCTCAATAAGAACAGGAGTGGGGGCCTTCATTGTTTCCTGCACCAGCAGGTCTAAGCCAATTAACCATTTCTGAGCATCGTCCAGAGAATCAGCTGAAAACACAAAGAAGTGTATCAAGCCTTGTTAACACAGAGAGTTTTATCCACGATCACGTGTCTCACCTCCGAGGCTGAGGGTGCTGAGGACAAACTGCGACCCGTACAAGATGGTGAAGCAGGTGTTTTCCTCGTGTTTGTCTTTGCCATCTTTGAAACGCTCAAAGTCTTTGGAGTTCCTGCCAGGCCGAATCTCTCTGACTTCATAGAGGTCCACTGAACACAGAATAATTAAACTTGTGTGTATTCTAAAGATGGATATTCACATTTAAAGTAAAAACAATTAAGGCTGAAATGATGAAAAGACAATCTGAGTAATTTGCTCTTTACTTTATCTAAGAATTCTTGCTCCCAACAGGATTTATAATTTGTAATAATATATAATGTATACAACAATATAAACTGTGTGTTGTATAGTTGTTAATCTTACCAAAAATCCTTCCATCACTGATTTGTAACATACTTTAGCAGAAGGAAATGATAATAGCAGTTTCTCTTAAAAGAGTTTGGTACTTTCTCCTTTGATTCAGCCGCTTATGGCTCATGTTTGGCACCAGCACAGAAGCAGAACACACAACACCCTTCAGCAAATAACATCTCTTTCATAATCACAAGAGTTCATGTTAAACTCACGGACTCCCTCGTTCCTGTCTGCGGTGCGGGTCCACGCCACCTGCCGCGTCTCCATGATGACCTGCACCGTGAGCCGCTCCGCCTTCTGTCGAAACACCGTCATCACCACGCCCATCTCCAGGTCCCGCTTTATCTGGCTCTTCTTAAACTCCGTCATTTCGCCCTGCAGCCCCCAGCGAGCCATGTCTGCTGCTGCTGAGACAGACCAGAGTCGGGCACATTATGAAAGTGTGCAAACGCTTCAAATCTCCTGTGGTCTCCTGTAGTTTACTGACACTTCACACTCTTGCCCTAAAAATGTGTTGTCTGAATGAGTCATTTGTGGTAGACTTGTTTGTTAGTCAGTTTGTGAGCTTTATAATGTTCAAAATGTTGTACTAGATAAGTATGATCTATTTTATTATTATTTTACAAAGAAATCTAGCAAGAAATGACCTATTATAACTGCACATTTGGTTATTGTGTGGTCTTGAGTGAGGCGGGGGGTCTACACACGACAAGATGAGATTTTTGGCCACTGAATCTTGGCGTTTTCATATTTTTACTGTCATTGCTGTGTAACTCGGCAGCTTTAACGCTTTTTTGTCCATATTAAAACATGTGTTCACAATCTTGTGGCTCAAGTTCTTATCCCTGCACGTTTTGCTTACAGTAAACACTGTAAAGGGAGGGGGTGTGTATGACTTCAAATCAAACTATACTTATACATTATTTTTTATACTTTGCATGTAGTTTAACCCTGAATTGTTTTATATACAGGCAATTAAAATGATTCCCTCGACCATCCACAGCCACCTGACCCACAGAGTACACACAAAACCAAACAGTAGCTACTATAGGGTTCTGTTCTATCTTATTTGGGAAGTAGCAGCAGTCAAGTCTCCTGGTGAAAAAAATGATCAAGGCAGAAGCAAAGGGGTTTCCCAAAATCCAAAAAGAGAACTAGCTATCTGCAGTCTATAAAGAGCATTCAAATGAGCTCAGCGGTTAGTTTTTGGGTTGTTCCATAAATAATTAAAATCTGAAGGTTTGCTACCTCCCCTAGCCTTCTACAAACGTCCCAACTCAAGCTGATAGGCTATATATTTGGCTACTTTTAAAAAGTATAGGTTCAACATACAACATTAAATTAAAACATGTGTTTGTCTTCTCACCAGCCACATCTAGTCCAGCTTGAGAGCAATGATCGGCCAAAGTTTAATAAGCTCTTCTTTTCCCCTGTCCTTTGATGAAGGCCAAAACGTCACTAGGTCATATTCAACTAAATATATTTTTGGAGCTAACAAGTTGTGCTGTCATTTTTAGGCTTACATTATTATTTTTTCTGACACCACAATGTTTAATAGGCTACGCATGGATAGAAAGATGAACAAAAGGTGAAGCAAATCTCACGTTCGCCTGTTATTGTTGCTGCAGTTCTTGTTTGACTCGTGCCATTTCGGTTTGGAAAGATAACAAACACTGCCATAACCTGCTGCCGGGGTAAATGTGGCCAACTCTGAGCGCAACCAGCCTGAGGAAGGACTTCCTCATCAGATATTTCTGATGCTGCTCACGCAGGCGCACACACACGCCATTCACTTTCACATTCTTTGAAAGTGTACTATAAAGGTCACACATTCAAACAAACTTTCTTTGGACAGTGAGAACACAAAGCGCAGATAGACCTGGACTAACAAAACAGGGACAGAATGAAAACGCTCAGAGACTGAAGATTTATGTGATCTATAGGAAAAACAACAGCAATACCCCATTCCCCAACAACAACAACAACAACAACAACAACAACAACAACAACAACAACCTGAAAACAAATGTTTAGTCACACATTCAAACACACATTTCATCCTCTGTATTACAAATGTGTTTCATTATGCCGATCCAACAGAGTCGTTTTCATACAAATCTGTTTATGTAAACGTGAGAAGAGAAACTGACCCACTGGAGGACACAACAAGAGGAAGTTTGGGTCATAAAATGCAAAGTGTGTGCCACACGTAGAGTCATGCCCAGGGAGGATTCTTCTGCACCATGAGAATGTGAAGGATAATGATTAACTTTTACACCATTTCCTTGTCTGATAAACGATGACTTATGGAAAGAAACAGTATAATTAATAACAAAAATGTAAAATATGTGTGTTCTTAGTCCTACAATACCAGTTAGTGATGCCTTCATGACCTCAAGTTCAACCCGCACACTGTTCAACATTATGAAAGTATTTGTGGTATCATAATTCACCCTGGAGAGACAAAGAGACCACGAGAATGGACTGTTGAGCAAGCTTTATTCGAGAGTTATTTGGCGCTCAGACCCCGGCGGAAGACGTTGCAATCATGGGCACTCCATGATCTATTTGTATTAGATGTCTCCCCCGGAGCCTGGAGACTGGTGGTGGTAGATGTGAAGAGAAGGTAGAGGATGAGGGGAATGCAGAGGAGGAGCAGGGGAGGCGGTGGGTCGCAGTACGGTTTGAGCGGCCGAGCCATCTGCCTGAGGGCTTAAATGCGACCGCCTGGGTGCCGATTGGAGCGGGGAGGAGTCACTTGAGAGCGTTGATTGGGGATGAGGAGCAGGTGCGAGGGCCATGGTTCAGACGCCCCCTGACCTTTCACCCTACTTCTTTGGCCAGGAAAAACTGCATAACCTCTTTGGGATAAGCGCAGAAACCTGGGAGAGTCCATGGTGAAGTGAGGGATCTGACTCTCACAGACGGACAGGCGGGCGCCGCTTGAGTGCGATGATGGCGCTGGGGAGAGGGGTCCTTCCATGGAGGCCTTGACGTAGATGGATGGAGTTAGGTCTTCCAGGCTGAATTTACGCAGGCTTCATTTGTGGTTCTTGAGTTTAATTGACCAAATTGAGAGAGGGTTAAAAAAAAAGACTAAGCTTAAACAATGAAGGTCTGTGTGTGGATCTAAACATGGATAAGATTCATGTATGTTTACTCTTACAGCGCCAGTAATCATGAATCATAATACTGTATCATATTGTAAATCATAGGTGCAAGACATGGCCTGATAGTTATTGTTTATCTTCTGCCAAAGCAATCATTTTGGAGCATAGATTAACTCACTTGCACAGTGCTGTTCCACATTAATCATCATTTTTACTCCATGTTGTATCTTCATTTTATTTAAAGTGTATTTTAATATTACAGTTAGATGATTTAAAGTGTATTTTAAAATTGTTATTTATTTAGATTGGAGTCAGTATATAGTAATTATTATTCTGTTGTTCTTATACTTTGCGTCGCAACACTGAAATGACACCAATGACAAATAAAGCTTCACTTGTAACTCTGAAGACACCATTATTCTGAATTGGCAACTTATGACAAACATGTAAGCTTAAAGTTTAACAGTGAAATTACACTGCGTTTCTATCTTAAGGTTTTGTGGCTACTACATCATTCCAGTCATGGTCAAAAACAATGTAAAAGCTCATCTTGTGAAGGGCTCTTTGATTGTTTTGAATACTAATCTACTGAAAAAGCATTCTTTAGCAGGTAATAAATAGCCTCATTTTATTGAACAATATTGATTTGACATTCAGTCATGCGAATCGCGTGGACATAGGCTAATCACTGGAAATAACACATAGGATATAAACTGTTATTTCCAATGAGTATGTGCATGATTCGCATGGGAATATGTCAGATCAATATTTGTATGGAATTAGGTCATAAGACTGTTCGGTCCGTTTGTCGGACGCGCCGCACGCGCAGTGACACATGCGCCATGACGGCCGCACCGCGCGCGCTTTGCACCACCAGGCAACGCTAAACTTACCCCAAATCTTCACGCTTGGACTCCCCTTGGCTCTTAAAGATGTTGTTGTCCTTTCATAACTTGAGAATAGCGACTTGGAGCCGGGCAGAGTAGAGCAGATGTGTCAGAAAACCCGGGCGCACAACGGTCAGTTCCTCTATCTGAGCGCACAAGGAAGTAAAGTTCACTTGCATTTGAGCCCACAAGTTTAGAGAGGAAAAAACAGTCCGGAAGCAAATTATGGCATCTATGCAAAGTGCACAGAGCAAGTGAGACAGAAATGTGAGGGATGTGATCGTTTACATATTAAAAGTGTACAGTACAACCCTCCCAGAAGCGCAAGTTAGATATAAAGCTGTTTATTCTAAGGGGAACTTCATACTCAGGTGTAAGCATTTAAGTGTAGCTGACACCTGTACATGTTCTTAAAGGCTAGTGGATAGTATTGAAATGATATGCAACTTGTATTAGCCACAATAAAACTGTGTAAAACAAGAACTATATGCAGCTCTTTAAATATTTGGCTTTCAGGGATAAAAATACAGGTGTATGAATTTGGGTTTTGCATGTGGAACTGCATCAAGCAGCATTTGCATAAAAGAGCAGATAGAGCGTGCAGACTGAACAGCCTACGACTGTTTGCTGTGGTCAGGCCAGCTTTTTATTTCCAACATCAGACCAAGACCAAGACAAATACACAAATGAGCACACTTTTTCATCAAAACTCTCACACAAAAGACAGATATAATTTACACAAAAATAATACCGGATGTCACGAATTTGTTTAAACAAAAAATATTTTATTTCAGTATTTTAATTGACATTAAAGGTTGAATGGATGATTTTTTTTGGCCCAAATCTGAGTCTCATTTCCTTGTGGCGTGGACTGCCGATTAGTCCTGCCACGTATCAATCATAATATGCACCTACCGCTCACCTGCAGCCGCGTGCGGCTCGTCCCCATGAGCAGCACGTTTCCGCGCATTGATCTATCATAATATAGTTCCCTCAGTGTACGGGACAAAATTAAGACGGAGAAAGACAGTTCGAGCTGACGCAGAAGAAGACGGAAATCAAATCAAATCAAATCAAATCAATTTATTTTTGTAAGGCCCAAAATCACAACAACAGTTGCCTCTGAGGGCCACAGGGTGAAATGAATCAACAATGTCTGTGGTGGCGATGAAGTCAGACAATGTCTGTGGTGGCGAGGGACGATGTCCCAGGGTCCTCTGTCCTTAGACTCTCCTTCTCGGCCAGGAAAAACTACAAAAAAACCTCTTTGGGAAAAAAGCGTAGAAACCTGGAGGAGTTCCAGTGAAGGAGGAAATCTACGGGAGACGAGAGATGCGATGCGATCCGTCGCGCTAATAAACAAACGCACGTGTGTGTTGTATCAGTCCGCACGGGGGAGTGGCATGCACAACGCCTGAGTTCTCAAATCGCCGAAAAATTGTCCATTACGCCTTTAATTATAATAAAATCATCTTATTAGATTAACAATTCAAATGGAGCAGGATGAATGCCCTGTTAAAAAAAGTCCATTTGCTTTCTAGTGTTTTGAAACTGATAAGACTTAATAATGCGCCAGAGAAACAATTTGTATAATATTTTAAGTATTTTCTGAGTAAAAGCTGTTCCTTAATCTTCATCCTCCTCTGGCTCCCTGAGGCCCTGGCTGTGCAGAGTCTTCCCTGTCATTTCCAATATAGCTTGAACTTCTGGATCTGCATCAAGGACACTCTTCTTTCCTTGTCCCTCGTCGTCCTGTCATTAGAGGACGTTATGAAAAATGCAGTTCATGTAAAAAGCTGAGAGCAAACAGAGTGAACAGAGTGAACAGACCTCGTCGGGCTCTGGGAGTGTCCCCACCGCCCACACCTCCACAGCGTCTACAGTGAAGTCCTCATCAGCAGAAAGCTGTGGGCTGCCGTATGTCGTGCATTTGGGCTTTGCACGACTGTGACCCCGACCAAAATCACAGTCCAGCCACAGGCCAAAATAATAATGCTGCCCTCCCATACCCTGGTCCAAACACAAAGAGTGAAAAATACATACAGTGAGGAAAATAATTATTTGTTAATCATTATTATTAACATTATTTTTTAATAATTTATTTGCATGTTATTGCTGCAAAGTAAAACATTATTTGAACACCTGCCAATCAGCAAGAATTCAGGCTCTCAAAGACCTGTTAGTCTGCCTTTAAAAAGTCCACCTCTACTCCACTACTCAATCAGTCAGACTCCAAATACTGCCATGGACAAGACCAAAGAGCTGTCAAAAGACACCAGAGACAAAACCATAGACCGCCACAAGACTGGAAAGAGCTACGGGGCAATTGGCAAGCAGCTTGGAGAAAAAAGATCAACCTTTTGGAGCAATTGTTAGAAAATAGAAGAGGCTGAAGATGATAGGCTCCCTTACAAGCTCCATACAAGATCTCACCTCGTGGGGATCAACTATGATAAGAAAGGTGAGGAACCAGCCCAGAACTACACTGGAGGAGCTGGTCAATGATCTGAAGAGAGCTGGGACCACAGTTAAAAGGTTATTACTATCGGTAATACACTACGCCGTTATGGCTTATAATCATGCATTGCACAGAGGGTTCCCCTGTGCCGGTCAGCACATGTCCAGGCCCATCTGAAGTTTGCCAATGATCATCTGGATGATCCAGAGGAGTCACTAGACAAAGCCATGTGGACAGATGAGACAAAAATAGAACCTTTTGGTATAAAATCCCCTTGGCGTGATTGGAGGCTTTGGGGGGGCTTTTCTGCACAGGGGACAGGACGACTGAACAGTATTTATTTAGGAGAGAATAAATAGAGCCATCCTTCCCTTTGTCAGAGCATTGAAGATGGGTCGTGGCTTGGGTCGTCCAACATGACAATGTTGGAAGATCTGTGTGGAGGAGTGTGTGAAGGATTGATCAAAATCTCTGCTGCAGTGTGTGCAAACCTGGTCAAGAACTACAGGAAACGTTTGACCTCTGTAATTATTAATAAAGACAATGTGATTTCCATTTATTTATTTATTTTTTTCAGATTCTGTCTCTCACAGTGGAAATGCACCTACGATGAAAATGTCAGACCCCTCCATAATTTCTAAGTGGGAGAACTTGCAAAAATCGCAGGGTCTTCAAATTTTCCTATGTAATTTTCTTTTCCCTTATGTATTGAATTTTGCAAATATTCACACCTATTGAACTGAAAACAGATATTCACTTAAGCTTCAAATACAGGACAATACAGAGTTACTCAAACATGCATGCTTGAATTCAAATACAAGTCTGAATGCTATGATTGTCAGTATAGCAAATGTACAAACCAGACGCGTAATAAATGTAGGGGAAAATCAAGAGCCCAACTATATTCTGCCACAATACACAATTACCCATTTTAGGTGCAGTGACAGTGAGTGCTTACTAGTCCGTTGGGCATGGTCTGCTGGTTCTGGTTGAGGTACATGAAGTGTTGATTGTATCCTGTTGTGTTATAGACTCTGAGACATGGGCTGACTGTGAAGAGGAAGCATCTGGAGTCACCTAAAACAGAAAATAATAATAAGTGCAAACAATGATATTACAATAGTTTCAAAAATATTTTTTTAGGTTGACTTTTTTTACCCTGAAATTTAGGTTTAATCTCCCAGTCCTGTGATGCAAAACCTCCAAATACATGACCCTTTGAGTCTTTAATCAGTAAAAGTGTGGGCCCACACTTCAACAGGCCAGTCGCCATCCTCGTGAAACTCTCTCCATGCAGCTTAGTAGAAAACATCAGCCTCCAGGGGGCACTGTACCGGTCTGGAAGCTGTTGTTTGAGAAAACAAACTGTTCAGTTGTGTTGCTCTGAAGACAGGCCACAAATGGTATTAAATGAATCAGATGTATATTTAATTGATGCAGACACCACCATGCATACTCAAATGTTATCTTAGCAATGATGAATAAAGTTGTGCTGATGATAAAAGCGAGCTTGTATAAGACCTGTGGAGCGAGGAACATAACAGTGGGCAGGTCCAGCAGACAGTGCAGCTCCTTCCAGGGGGTGTTTATGCAAGGGGGCAGCAGTGTGGGGGCTGAGCGCTCCCCCAGCATTACATTAAAACCCTCAGATACAACCATCTCTAGGTACAAAGACACACTGGGCTCCCTAAAGATCCAGTCCTCCAGACACGACCGGTCGCAGCCCTCTTCTGTGAGACCAGTGAGAAAAGTTTAACACGAGAGAAGGCACAAGTTATGTGGCAACGGACACATAATTACCCGAAGGCTTAAGTTCTGAACACATTTGCTCTGACAGCAGTTTGACACTTGCAGATGAGTCTCCCATCCTCTCAGCTCTCCAGCCACGTAGGCGCCCTCTGTGGGCCAGGATCTGAATTACAGCAGAAACTAAATCCTGGAGAAACTGAGGATGGAAAATAAGATCATATTTCAGAGGCGTTTGATGCTAATATTTTGTTGCAAAGTTCATAAATGGAGAACATCAGGATTGACCTCACCTTGATGATTTGATCGCATGAAACAGACGCAGCCTGTGATCCTGGGCTCTGTGACATGGCCAAGACAAGAGGGGCACGCTCCTCTGCTGTGCCTCTCAGAGTATCAGCTAGAAAAATCACCAGCTGGTCTCGAGAGACACCTACGCCAGGAGACGTCTGAGAGCCACTGGAGAACTGGCCAGGGTCAACACTACAGAGGCAGCTGTAGATCCTTTGAACCATGGGGTCTGGAATCACGCTGCCTACAGCCGACTGGAACAACATTACAGACAAAAACATAATCTCCAATTTAACCTTCATCTCCAGGTCAGAATTTGTAACACTGACATTAATTATAGTATTTTCAGTGATCAACACGTTTGACTGTACAGTAGCACTTGTATATGGTTATGTAAAAATCAGACAGTGGCACCTGCAGCATCCCAAAGCTCAGGGTACTCCCAGCCGCTGCTTTCCCCGGGGCTCCTGAGGGCCCAGAGCCCTGAAGCCGGTCAAACACCGCCTGGACAATAGGCCGCTCTTCAGGCCGAAAGCGGTCCAGCCGCTTGTGCATCAGCTCACTGCCTGTGTTCCCCATTGTTCTGTAGAGAATATACATAATGTATATTATACATAATGTATACAACCTCTTAGACAAAGCATGCAGTAAAACCATGGATGTGTTGAGTAAAACTGCTCCAGGCAAAAGATATACAAATGTATTTTTGTATATCAAAAGACAGACTCATGTCTTTTTGTATAACAAAAAAATATACAAATATCTAAGACTAATACATTGAGACAGAATTTTGCATTAAATGATTTGTGTAGCACATTGTATGTTACAAGCACAAACTCAATGTGAACAGAAGTCTCCATCTTAAACAAAATTATATTAACAAACATCAAATTCAGCACTAACACAGCGTTTAACTCCTTGAATCTTGACGAAGCTGGGTCACATGGCGAAAGCTTTTCGCTGAGTGTATTTAAAATATATCTCTCGATATATCTGGAACTCGCACGGTCAATATATCAATGACATAAACACACAGCTTCCAGCCTGACGTACAGTTGCTATGCCTTATCCTCTTCCATTCATTTTCCACTCGAGAACGTAAACTTCCGGCTTCCAAAGGAAGTGTGTATCTGCTTTTGTGATTGGGGGGATATAATAAAGCTAGACGAACTATATATTCTGCTGCTGTAGCAATTACGACGGCCATTTTGAAGTTGTAAAAAGATCACAATTTTAATAGAAAATTATATAAAAACAGGTCCAGAAAACTTTAAGTAGGTTTGAGTCGGTTTATTTGTGGTCCTAATAATGCAAGAAACTTTTAGGACCCTAAATTAATATGCACCATAAACACACTGAACAATATATTTTGAGTATTTTGAATAGTCAATAATACACCATATGGACTCAACTATTCTGTTTATTTCACGACTAAAGAATAATTTATACCTCAAATTGAATCATGGTAGAACAAGGGAATTAGATTAGTGTACAAATGGGTATTAGAAGTACAAATATTAAAAGGTCAAACTACATGAGTATGTGAGTTTTCTTGGGTAGAATATACACTAATCTACACTTTGGAAGCAATGTGGGGTCTTAGAAAATATTCAGTTTATATAGATATAAATAAATAATAAATAATATATATATATGTATATGTGTATGTGTGTGTGTGGGTGTGTGTGTGTATGTATATTATGTATATATACATGTATATATATATATATATATATATATATATATATATATATATATATATATATACCCTACGATATTAAAAAAATATCGTAGGGCCTGATCTTGTCCGCAGCCCTTGAGTTGAACAGGCCTAGTTACCATGGTGATAATTTCTCTAATTTTATTATACCATATTGGGTTGTAAGATATCGTCATTGGCCTACAATTATTTTCTTTGTAAATGTATTGTTGTTGTTGTTGTTGTTGTTTTGCCCCTGAACATGCCTTTGAGAATGAGATGAGCTTTTTAATACACGGTACTATTTATTAGACGTTACAATTGTAGACCTATTTATTTATAGATCTCACTAGTAGCTATGCCTATGCTTGTAGGCATGTAGGCTACTGCTTATACCATATTCAATAGCTGTTGACAGGTCAAATTAAACATGATTTTATTTGAAAATAGTTTTAGTGTTCGTCTTTTCTCTTTTCTCTCCAGCAGAATGCGCACATGAGCAAAGGATGCAGTTCTGAGGCGCAGACTGCAGAAAAGCGCCTTTTAAGGGCATAGATTAGGTGAGTGGACTGAGAAGGGTGTTGCATTGTACTTGACTGAAAGCTCCCGCGTTTGCACAATTTAAAGGTGACGTCTATCTTACAATGCAAATAAACCTAAGAACACAGAAAACATGGAAGCAATCAGTGTTGGGCATTTGTTGGGCATTGTTTTGTGGGCTGGTGAGCAAATAATCCTTTTTAGCCTATTATTTTTGGTCTGAAGTATTTTTAAGGCAGTTCATTGATAGGGTAATTAATCTGTAAATAAGACTCAACAACAGGTCTCGAACCGGGCTGAATTTGAAATGATAGAACATTTTTTATTGGAGACATCCTGCCTATGGCGTGTTATGTATTTTATTAATACATTGTTACTTATGATTATTATGATTATTATTATTATTATTGTGATGATGGCTATTACTAATTTGTTTGACGTTTTTCATGGGAAACTGATGGAGAATAAACAACAACTAGAGCATGGTTTTAGTTAACTGTTTTCATTGGACTTTTCTACAGAAACAGAAGTTTGAATGCCAGTTCTATCCTTGGTGTGAACCACACTTTGTTTTAAGATATAGCCATATTGATTTGTATTTATTTCTGAAGCAGGTTTAGACACATCTTCATTGGTGTCTGAGACCTGACAAGTGCACTGTCCAATAAAAAGAGCTTGGGCTGATTATGATCGGAGACACGTCACTCACCTTAAGCAAGTTCAAACATGAGAGGTTTTGTAGTGTTACTTCTCCTTTCCCTCATCTCAACTTCAGCCATATATGGGCATGCTGTGTGCTGAGTGACAGCCCAGGAAGTCCTATTTGAAAAGCACTTTCTTTTCTAAAAAGAAGTAGCACACAAATTGCCCATCACACTTCCTTCAGGTTCATCTTATATTTGTGGTTATAAATATGATAATAGAAGTTGTTTTGTGGTCTAAACTTTAAGAAGGTCGTCATTGGCACACACTCGTGCTGTTCTAAGCAAATTCTGCTGGTGGAGCGTCCGAAATGAAAATGAGGGCTATCTTGGGTACAAGTTTGTATTTTGCATGTGTTTTCTTGTGCATTTGAATTTGAAGACAGAGCTAGGTTGAAGATCACAACACACACTTGGCCTTTATTTTTTACCCAAAAGGCTGATGTATTATGTATTATGTAATTCTAAATGGCAAAATCATGTACAGTATCACTCAATATTACTGAGTGAAATGAAAAGAACTTGAATGACAATATGCATTTGTGTTTTTAGACTTCCTTCTTGTGGTTTCTTAGACCTGAGATGAATCATGCCACCTCCAGTGCTGAGGAAACTGGTCTGCACAGTGCATCTGGTTAAGGCAGCAAACATAAATATACCGTAAAAGTAATGAGTCTCATATCTATTCTCCACGGACCCATAAGTTAATTTAGTGTTGAATTTACAGTATGACGAGACTCCCGGCCTCTTGTTAGGATATGCAGTGAAATACCCACTGCCTCTGCACTGCATTATAGGCACTGACCTTTGAGTGTCACAGCCTTCATGCAGAAATGGTGCAATTGGCTGATGAGTTGGACCTAATAAATTAGTAACAATTTCACTGTTGCCACTGATCCATGTAAAGTCATAGTTTAATTAGAATAACAGTGGGTCAGAGACACAATAAAATATAGAACAGATCCACAAGATAGTAGACATATGATGCATGTTTTTTGAGTCATAGTGTTACAAATGGTTTCACTCTGAATCACTTTATTAAATGCAGGCAACACAGATGCAGTAAATGGGAGAATTACTTTCTTCCGACTTGCATTCTTGAGCTCGATCTGTGACACATTCCGTCAATGAGGAAGTCAACTCTTATTGTCACTTCCTTATGTAGCTCCTGTTGTAGATAAGGACTTCTTTTCTTTGTCTACAAATAGAAGTTAGTCAGTAACAACTAAGCACACCAGTCACACAATTCTAGAAAGTTAATAAAAAAATTGTTCAAATTTAAGAAATGTGTCACCAAGTCAAGTCCAAGTGCCTTGCCAAAAGACACAGCAATGACCCAACTCCAATTTCTTTTCTTTTTAGGTTTATTGGTTTAATCGCTCTGTAAAAGTTCCTTATTTAATGAAAAGTTCAAATTTCTATCTTGGTCCATTTTGCGTTCCAACATGTGTGCGTCTAAAGCAGTCGGCTGTCCGTCTGACCGGCAGCCCATTGTGAGTCTGAGTGTGACCAAAGTGAGTGGACTGCATAAACAGATGCTCATTGGGTTGAGAATGGAGCGGCCTCAGCTTGTTGTGGTCGCTCACAATGGCAGCTCTGTGCCAACATGGGCCCCTGACTCACCCCTTTTCACACGGGCGCACAGTTTGAATTTACTCTAAACCAATCATCTTCTCTCGCCACCACAGCCAATAGGTGACTGTAATCCACGGTTTACGTTTGAAAAAGCCTTGGGGAGATAGACAAATTAAGTCACAATGCACATCATCAGTCTGCTCCAAAGTATTATTTTCATGTGTTGGGAATTTTTTATGTAAACGATAGTGACTAAATTGATAAAGCATCGAAGAAGGTTTTAAACAAACTGGTCCAATTCCTCAAGCACATCTACCCTTATTGTAACCATCCATCGTGGACATCATCAAGCAAACATTTGATGACACTGGGTGAGAGAGAAAAAAAGATTCTGGTTTTATTGTTTGCAGCAGTTTTCCCGCAGTCACTCACAACAGCACAGAGCACATGACCTGGAGGAGGCTGAATACTGCAGAGCTGAGGAGGCCAGAGGAATGCCCAGCCTCTCTGCTCTAGGAGGACAACAAAGAGTGCCAGAAGTATCCCATAAACCCGCACCAGCATTACTGCATGACACATGTGCTGTTGATCATTATTATTTTGTATTCATTAATAAATAAATTCTTCCTTCGTGTACAAAACAAAACAACATCTTGTCAACAAGGATTAATATCTTGCGGCTTAGGTTTACAAGTAAATTAAGAAACAAAAAAACAGAAGTTTTTGGAAAAAACATCAATTTTATTTGAAATGACTAATTGAGCCCATTTCAGTCCTTGTAGTTTTTCTCTCAAAAATTTCAAAATCTCATTCACAAACATCGGAGACAACTATGTTTCCAAATGAAATGGACAGGAAATATTTTCAAAGAAATTAAAAAGTTATTTGACAGATTTATTAAAAATTACAACACATCCTAAATTCATATTTCAGGTACATGTAGAGAGACAGGGTCTGGATCAAATGCAAAGAGATACTACCACCAGAAAGCTGCCCCCTTAGTTTGGAAGGGGGGCGGCCAATCAGTGTAGCGTCCACAAACTCCCATCATGCCTCTCTCCATGGGAGACTAAGGCAGCAAACACGGTAGATTACAGTATGCGTGGATAGCTCAAGACTGAGATGAAAGTCCAGGACTATAAGACCTACATTTGTCAGTGAAGTGAGCTGACAAGTGCTGAGAAGAGGTCCATGTATCAGGTCTGAGATCACAGGTACAACATGATGCTATTTCTCCCAGCCACAACATGAATCACGCCAGCTCCTTCAGGATTAATGTATGTCTGATGGTCCTGGAGGCACAGTGTCTTTGACTCAGTGCATGTTGTGTTGTCAAACACATGCTACAATGGAGAGCTTTCTCAAATGCTCACCTCTCACAAGTGGTGTTCAAAAGGTAAACCATTAAAACATTTTGAAAGAAACATGTTCCACAACCTCAGAAGATTGTTGAAGTCAACAGTGCTAGGCCTACGTAGAACTTCAAGTTTCTCCACTGACGCTGAGGTGAGGATGTTTTAGAGATGATACTCGTGTGCGTACTCGAGCTGGTCAAGAGGGGGCCGGGCAGGGACAGACTGCAAACCACTCTGGGATCAAAAAGATGCTTTGTCTGTTTTTAAGCTGGTTTAGCTTCATAAGTGGTATTATTAAATGTTTTTCAATGTCATCTCATGTTCAGGGTTAGGGTTAGTTGTTGGTATAATGAACAGAATAATCATCTTAAAAATCCACCAGCTGTAGCTTTGGCCTTTTTGGACTTTGTTGACCTTTATATAATCTGTAGTTTTGCAGAGTGAAAACTGCAGATTGTTTTTACTGGAATGCATGGCTATTAAATATTGGCATTATTTTTTTTGCTCAAAAAGGGGCCCAGACCTATCATTTTAGAAAGCAGGCCATCATATTCCCAGGTTCTCAGTGCATCTACTTTGCAAATGATCCAAAACTGTGAAGTGTGGCTGTAACAATTGTTGGCTCTAGATTTGGAGCACCTGTGTCCTTGTAACAGAACAGGCAACATTCATCTTTACCTCCCAGTAAAGTGCCCAATATTGTGTGTTGTGCCGTCCCTCCTGCCTGGCCCTCTCGCCCAGAGGTAGCAGCACTGACACTCCCTTCCCACGCCCCTCACTCCCCCTTGGACCCAAGACCCCCAAAACCCCTGCAATGGTGCGCGGTCTACTCGGCCTGAGCGTCGTAGTTAGCGCCCCCTGCCTTCTTCAGCTCGTCACGGATGTAGTCCTCCTCCAGCTCTTTAGGGTCACTAATCAAGAACTCCTTGGCATAATTCTGCAAAAAATAGCCACACAAGACAATTAATACTCCTAAAAACATTTTATTTGACGGATTAAATAAATATTAAAATATGTAAACAGTCATGTCAGTGCAGCTCAGAGTCAAACAAATGAGTCAAAGTTACACCCAGGAATGCAGGTCCGCAGAGCTTTGGCTGTTCTGAAGTCGAGATAACATTTATCAAGATTTTCTGTGAATAATAGATGGTAGATATTTCAAACCTTAACAGGAAATCTACACAAACTGAACTTTATTTAAGTCATAAGCACCAATTTATGTTTTTTGTGGGAGCTCTCTGCGTTCCATTTCCCTTCCATAACAAAATATACTTCCTTTCGCGCCCTCCTCCCGCAGCGACAGACACGAAAACTGTATATTACTACTATATAACACTTCTCTGCCCGCTGGTCCGTCTTTTAACAGAATTATGATTTCGGGGGAGATTCCACTGACTGCTCAGAGCCAATGATTTGGTAAAAATGTGTGTATTTCTGTTAATAAATCCAGAAAAGTGCACATGGTGGAAAGAGAACAGAGCAAACTGTGGAAAATACTACTTACTTGTGTGATGGACAAGAAAACCTCTAATATATATATATATAGATTTTCGGCAGACGTGCCCAGCCTGTTGCTACGACACCGGTGCTTCTATTGTTGCCCCCAAAGGAGCCATTACCCTGTCCCCGTCCTCTCCTCCCCACTAATGACCACATGTGTTACAGTGAGGACAACAGAACTGACCTGCACTACGTCTTTGACCAATGTCTTGTCCGTGCTGACTTTGGCGCGCTGCAGTCCGCTAATGTTCTCGCCGATCCAGGTGATGAGCGTGAATTTGGCCCGTTTGCTCATGGCGTCGCCGGTTGTGATTCTGAGGAAACCAAAAAGCCGCGAATCATCTAAGGACACACGGGGGAGGAAAAGAATTAGGAACATGTTACAGTGGTGATACTGTTCATATCTACTCTATATAGTAATGCAAATGTAAGCGATCTAAAGATACATACAAGTCTATCGAGGACGTGAGTAATATCTCTTATCTCTGATAAATTGAACAAAAGCATTTACTTCAACAGAAAAGCAAAGCATGTCAGTTTTAAAATAAGTCCTTAAAATTAAACCTACAAACTAGAGCTTGACTTATGTTATATAGATTTACGAGGAATAAAAACATCACTAAATATATTGGCAGAATGATATATTGGCACCTCCAAACCCCCTTTGTATTGCTAATGGACCCCAAAAAATCCCTAACGTTTGGGGTGTAATACCAAAGCCATAACTGTAATAAATAGCTTTGATTGAGCTCAGTGGCCTGTACTTCTACAAAGTACTATACAATCTTTATTATCTGTTAAGAGGCTGATAAAGACATTCTTGTCAGCGGCTGTTCTCTGTCATTTGACCGACTAAGAACAGTAGCCAATTGATTTACCTCTGGACTATCCAATAATTACTCGTGTACGTAATCTATCCACAGCATCACATCAGTTACTGGTTAATGCTTTGTGCACAGAAGTACTATAGTTTTTAGAGACAAAACACTTATACATTTATCTCAGATGTTTTATTCGAAAGTATATTTTCCTAGGCTCAGTAGCGGAAGCTCTTTGGGGAAGTTAAATTTTAAAAAAGGCCTTTAAATGTCAACATGTAACAGTATATATATAAGGCAAATATACATACATACATACATACATACATATATATATATATATATATACATACATACATATACATATATATATATATACACATACATACATACATATATATATACATACATATACATATATATATATATATATATATATATATATACATAAATACATATACATATATACATATATATACATACATACATACATACATACATATACATATATACATATATATACATACATACATACATACATACATACATACATACATACAATTTCAAAGATTTATACAAATTCAGCAGATAATCTGAATGTGTAGTCCCACTTCCTCTTTTGGTTTGTCTTCCTTAAAGCCATGCTGACTCTGCACTGACAGAGATGACACAGCATACAATACAATACAAGTGTCCCTTTAAGCAAGACTGGGGAGTTACTTTACCTCTAAAACCACTTAGAATTGATTTTTTTTCTCCAGAAACACAACCACAATATCTCAAAACACATTTTTAAAGAAATGAGTTGAGGTTTAAAGCCAAATTACTGATTCATTTAACTAATTTAGCTGCATCACTGTTTCTCCTCACAGCCATAGGGAAAGGAATTCCCCAGGTCTAATTTCAAACCTGATTTATAGCTCCACCCACCTCATCATAGTCTGCAAACTGTCAGCTAAATAAGGAAATATAACCAATACATAAGTCTGTCATCTTAGAACAGCCAATAGTGAACACCGCAGCGACTGTACACAGTACAACATGTGATAAATGGCTTATTTCAACATAGGAATGTGAGCTCAGAAGCAGCAGATGAGTTGTGCCCTGAGGACTCAGCCTGCATCACAGAGCACCACACCCAACATCTGAGCAGGGACCAGCCCCCATGGGACGAGACGCCCACAACTGTATAGCAAACACACACTGGGAGACAGTATGTCAGTCAAGCTCAGTAGGAGGCCTTTCTCTGCAACACAAATGAGCTCTGGACAAACCCACACACCCTGTCAATTGTCGTTTTTACTGCAAGCACTGAAACAATATAGGTTCTGTGCATTTTTTTTACGGTAACCTGGGTTTTTAACTGTTGAACTGTTGGTTACAGACATTTTTACTTAAAACTTAGGTCCATGTAGGCACTGTTCATTGGGCTTTTTATAGACTGACAACTTAGTAATGTCATTGTTAATTATTGACAAGCCATTTCTATTAGGTACGCATTTTAAAAATACATTTTGTGTTTGAGTATAAAGGTCAACCATAATGCACAATACAAGTAAGTCTAGTTATAAATGTGTATATTCTGACAGTGGTATTGCATAATTCTAAAGATTACAGGTACAGCTATGTGTTAGGGACAATAAAATGTGACTAGAAAGAACAATATAATATGGTTATGTGCATGGTTACGTATAGGGAGAGGCTGCGGTGCAATGCAATGGTCTGTTTTAGTTACAGCCTCTATTGCATTGCATTACACACAACAGGGAGGCAACAGTGAGGGAGTAAGAGAGTCTTAAAAGATTAAGGTCCTGCCAAGTCAAGCTCAGTAGCTTGTAGCATACCCGCTGTTTAACCCGTCCGTGCACAAGGCTTGGGACAGAGACATGCGCACAAACTACATGTAATAGGAAACTACAGCTGGAGTTGAAGTTTCACCTCCAGGAAGCAGTGCCTACCTGTGCACATATTCTTGAACTCCTCATAGTCCACTCCTTGTCCTCCGAGCACGATCGTAGAGCCCTCATATTTAAACACAGCCCTGGAACACAACACATGCATTTATGGTTATTATGGCCCGCAGCAAAAATAACAAGACACACATGAAATCCACTAGAAAAAGGCCAGCCACATGCAAGGTGGTCCAGCTGTTGGAGAAGTGTCTATTACAGCGCTCTGTGAATGAATATGGGACAATAAAATTATTTTTTGCCCCGCTGGGCCTTGAGCAACAGAGTGTGCTTCACTTTAAATCAGAGGGTGATTGGCTGCCCTTGGAGCCAGATCCCTCTCATCGCACACACCCATCCCTCTAACAATTACTACATACGCACGAAGAATTTGTCTGGGCCCCCCCCCCAAAAAAAAAAAAAATCACATCTTGACAAAATAGCCCATTTTACACAATTATTGCATCTGTGATAAAGGGTTTTCATCTCCCCAATCGGTGACAATTCCCTTTAGAATAACATTTGAGAGAGAGATTTCAGTGCAAAGGGGTGTGCTGCAATTGCCCACAAAAGGCAGCGCCCCAAAAATGAACTTCTCCTCCAAATGCTGCTTTAATAAGGAGAATTTCGCAGGTTTACAACAAGTGATCCTTTGTGGCGCACACGCTCGCCTCCTTAATGCGATCGCAGGACAATGAAATGCGAGAAATGCGATCACTCATTTAACAACGGCTCACTTACCAGCTCGTCTCGGTATTGTCGTCCCGGACATCGTTGTAAGCTTCCCTGCAAGCTTCTTTGTCAATCTGGGTTGCCATGTTTTCGTTATGGACAGTCGCAGTGAGGTAACGCAGTACGAAGCAGCGAACTTGGGACAGGCTCCGCGTCCAGTCGGGGGCCGCGCAGATGGAGAGACGGAGTAGCTCTTAAATCTCAGCCGGGCGCAGGGCACAGAGTGAGGCTGGCTTTGGCTGGGCTAGAGCTGCGGTGGGCGGTGGTGATGTGAGGCGGGCAGGTTGGCAGCACTGACACAAGTCCCACAGACACAGGGCTGTACCTCCCACCGTCTCTCCGCCGAGCCACTGCGTCAAGAGGGAAGAATTAGAGACTTCGTCGGAACTGGGTTTCAAAATAAAGCACAATTGCCTATATTTGCTTATATTGAAATGGTCCATGAGGTGTGATACACGAGCAAAGCACAGGCCAAATCTGCGTACAATAAATAACTTACAAGAAATGACTAAGAACTTCAAAGTGTCCTTTTAAATATGCTAATGCAGAATTGTCAAGACGAGTTTCGCCTTGTAAAGAAGGCCATATCGTGATATTAAATAAAAGAGAATATAAACTTGAGCTTATATGCTTATTTTCAGTCAAATGGACCAAAAAAATGTACCCCCCTACGAAATAATAATGGCGAGGAAAATGTTTTGCTTTTATTAGTGACAAGAAAATCAGCTTCCGGTTATTTGTCGCATGTGGCGGAGAAATCGTATTAAACTAACTTAACTATCCTGGAGCCTGGCGGAGCTCTGTGTCGCCATCTACCGGACAATGCGTCAAATCACAAAGGTAAAATAAAAAAAATTGTGTGGTTTTATATCGTGTATTTTTTTACATTCTTTTGAAAGCAAGCATACAACGTTTTAAGCAGTTATTATTGCACACTATTGACATTTAGGTAAATTTAATGATTTTAGCCTCTGTGTATAACCGGAAGTGTACGCCTTGTGTGTGTACGCAGTGGTTAACTTTGGTCCCGCTGTGCCTCAGTTGCGGAATTTAAGCTCTTTTAGGAAACAGTGTGTAAATGTGTTTAAAAAGGATGTTCCCACAAAATACAAACGGCTTGTAACACTTAAGGTACTGCGCTTGCTGTTAATGTGAAGAAATAGCGCTGCTGTCATTGTATTGCGCTAATGTGCTAGCAGAGGATGCGCTCTCCCGAGTCTAAAGATCTCGAATCAAGTCATTGCAAGTCTTTCTCTGAGTTATTGCTTACAATGATTTGTATTGCACTATTACAGTTGTAGGGTCATCAACTTATCACGCAACATTTACACTATGTAGCACAGGACTTTCAGAATCATTCGGAAATATTTCTCGCATAAAATTGTCATTTCAGTTATTGTCATTATGAGAAGAACATGGACAATGTCAAAGTGAACCGTGTGTGTCGACCCCATCAGATCAGTGAATCCTCTAAGGTCAGCTGCTGCACATGTTTGTCAAGTTCTTGTATGAACTGTGCACCGTTTAACAGATGTGTTGGTTGTCATTGTTGGTTTGTTTGGTTTTGCAGGTTTTTCACTGGTCTCACCAGTCTGTGGCGGTCCTCCAGGGTTTGAATGAACAAAGGCAGAAGAGTCAGTTCTGTGATGTGGTGCTGGTGGCAGATGACCAGTCCATACCAGCCCACAGGGCACTACTGGCCCTGTCCAGTCCATACTTTAATGCCATGTTCACTTTGGGCATGAAAGAGGAACACCAGGTGGAGGTATGTTTGTAAAGTACAGCTCTTTCTTGTTCTGTGACAGTCTCAAAGCTGAGATCTACGTTCGTACAAGGTGGAGTTGGTTGGCTTGTCATGTATTGGTCTCAAAGCAGTGGTAGACTTCCTGTACAGTGCAGAGCTGCCATTGGATGGAGGAAACATTGACTATGTTCTGGAAGCAGCACATCTATTACAGGTGGTTTTCCAATGGTCTTTGATTGTTAATCATATAAAGCATTCAAAATGGAAAGATTGAAAGTAATCCGTGTATGTTTTTTGTGCAGGTGTGGCAAGTGGTGGATTTCTGCTGCCAATATTTGGAGCAGGAGGTAACCGAGAACAATTACTTGTACCTCCAGGAATTGGCTTTGCTCTACAGTCTAGACAGACTCGACAATTTCATTGACCAGTTCATCCTCTCACGCTTTGGGGCTTTGTCTTTTACCCCCAACTTCATGCAGAATATTCCTCTACACAAACTGACAAAATATCTTTCCAGCAGCCAGGTCAGTAATGTATTTTGCTGACCAACATGAACCCTTTTGGACTTCAAAACTGTTGTCTTGATGAATTTTCAATGTTTGTTTTCTTAAGGTGGATCATGAGAGTGAGCAGGCTTTGCTGCAGGCTGCTCTTAAGTGGTTGAGCCATAGTCCTGAGCGCACAGCCCATGCTCGGCAGCTCCTGTCCCACATCCGCCTGGTTCTAATGCCTGAGGTAGACCTGGTGGGACGGGTGCTGCCTGCCATCCGAGCTATTCTGCCTGATGAGGCAGAGTGTGAGGCTTTGGTTGAAGAAGGTTTGGCCTACCACGCTACCCCCAGTGCCCAGCCCCTGCTCCAAACCGGACTCACTTCATTAAGAGATGGAGTGGAAAGTATGCTTCTAATTGGAGGAGAGGTGACTATCAATGATCAATGAAACTGCTGTAGCCTCTGAATTTACACGCACATCTTTACGAGCATGGTTACAGAGGAGATCAGATATTGTCACATTTCTGGTTTCATTGTAAAGGCTCGGCTCTATAATTTCTTCTTTTTGAGTTATTAGCAGACACACCGTCACTTCCAGTCAAATATCTGATTTGTGTGTTCTGTTTGTGAAGGTGTCTGAACGAGGAGAGAAGCTGAGTGCCAATGTGTGTCGACTGGACGTCCCAACAGGGGTGTGGAAGGTGGAGACTGAGCTTCCAGCTCAGCGCAGCCATCACTGCTTGGCTGTGTTAGGGGGATTCATCTTTACTGCTGGTGGCAGCTCATCCAGGGATAACGGTGGAGATGCTGCATGTAACCTTCTGTACAGATATGATCCACGCCATAATCAATGGACCAAGGTACAGAAGCTTCGAAATGTGTTATTTTATTGCCAAAATATGTGACGTGTGTTCCGTGTTCTCTCAGGGAGCGTCCATGAACCAGAGGAGAGTGGACTTCTTTCTGGGAGCAGTGGGGGACTGTTTGATTGCTGTGGGGGGCAGAAATGACACTGGAGCACTGTCCTCTGTCGAAGTGTACTATCCTGCTGAAGACAGCTGGTGCTATGTAGCTGGACTGCCCAGGTACACTGTTAAACAATTTTATCATTTTTATATTCTTTGTATTTAAAACAGCTTGGTATCCTAAATGTGATAGTGCACATTTTCTTATGGTGTATGGCTTGTGAAATGATGGTATTTTTTTTCTAGGGACACCTATGGTCATGCAGGGACAGTGCACAGAGGGGTGGTGTACATTTCAGGTGGACATGATTATCAGATTGGGCCGTACCGCAGAGAAGTGTTGAGTTATGAACCATCTAGAGATGCTTCTGTGTGGGTGGAGCAGCCCTCCATGTCCCAGGCCCGAGGCTGGCACTGTATGGCCTCCCTGCACCATCTTATCTATGCCATCGGGGGCAGCGATGACCATGCAACTACGACGGATCGCTTTGACGTCCTACAGGTGGAGGCGTATGATCCTCATGCGGGACAGTGGAGCAACGTGGCTCCACTGCTGCTGCCCAACAGCGAGGCAGGACTGGCAGTTTGGACTGGAAATATTTATGTTTTAGGAGGCTATAGCTGGGAGGGCATGGCTTTCTCCAGAGCAACTCAGGTCTATGACCCTGACAGAGGAGCTTGGTCCCAGGGGCCCGACTTGCCCAAACGCATCGCAGGGGCTTCTGCCTGCGTGTGCACTGTGAGGCCCTCTCACCCATTAGACTCACAGGGCAGGAAGAAAAAGCTTCAGCCGTCACAACCCACTTGACTTTACTGAGCTCTGGGACTTCTCAACAAGTGGAGTCAAACATGTTAAACTCTGCTCTCACTTCTCTGGTCAGCTGTTCAGCTCACACAGCCCTCCTCCACTCCAGCAACACCTTGTTCATTTTTACCTTTTCAGACCTTTTTATCTTGCCACCATCAGTGTCTGGGCCCCCGGAGGATGAGTCCTATCTCCAATCCATCACTTGTCATTCCCTGCTGGGGTCTAAGCACCAAAGTCATGTTATTAATGCAATCATTTGCCTCAACGCATCCATTTATATCTTTTTAAATCTTTCCAAAGCCTTTCATGAACTAGAAAACAAACATGTGGAAGTCTACATCATGTAGGTTTGTTGCTGCAGTGTTTTTTGTCACCAACCAAATCAAATGTTACTGTGTTTTTTTTCTACAGCTTGTACGTGAAATAAAAGACGAAAAAGCATTCAATCAAAATTGCATGTTTACATCAGAACAAACTTAGTATTTATACCCCATTTGGGGTTGGGAGTTTATCTACAAAAGCATCACACAAATGGGTAGTAAGGATGAGATTTGATTCTGTAACAAAAAAATAAAAGAAATAATAATTTAACACATTAGTATCACATTAGACTGGACATTATGAGCTCTCATACTCATCCATCTCGTCATAAGTTTTCCATCCACGGTCAAGGCCTCTGAGAGTTGCCAGATCTTCCTCTGTTAGACTGAAACCAAAGATCTGCAAAAAAATTCAAATGTCAGAGTTACTTTTAGACGCATTTATTATAATTGTTATCATTTCTTCCTACAGTCTATGTTTTTTTTAGTGAACAAAAATCATTGTAAAAAAGAGATTGAATGTAAAACCATCATGGTCAATAGAAAGTTGGAACTTTAGAATTAAAATGAAGACTCACAAACAGCCTATTATGGTTTACCTTTGTGTTCTCCAGGATGTGATGGGCCCTCTCACTTTTGGGGATGACTGCAATGCCCTGTTGGGTGTGGTACTTCAGTAAAACCTGCCAACATCACGGGCATGTGAGTGCAAAAAGTATGAAAGGGCAAACATTCAAGCTTCCAACTATTTTACAAACGTGTGAGTGTTCTTTTGTCACCTGTGCAGGGCTGCGTCTGTGCTTCTCCGCGATGTGTGTGACAACAGGGTCAGCTAGAAGATTAACTGGGTCTTTTTCCCCCTTTATACTAGCAGAGAGAAGCAAAGGGTCATGTTATGAAAATAAAGTAAAACATACTTTTTATAGCATAAAGTTGAAGTATAAAATTCCACAATTAAAGGTCAAATGTAGCAGCTGACTTATTGCTTTTATTGCTTTCACCCCCAAAATAACTATGAAAATGGAAACCAAAACATTAAAAATATCTATTTTTTAAAGCGAATTAGCAATCCACTTTTGCTAGTTTGTATGAACAAATGCAGATCAGTAGAAGTAGAAGAGAAACTGCTTAAGTGGCAGGCTGCCTTGGCTTAGGATCCTGTCAGCGCTGAACCCAGCTCCTTCTGAGTAAAGTCTGGCTGAATGACCTTGACTCTGAGCAATGAGAAAGTCGAGTCTTTACGCACAGAGCTGAGAGGTGCCAGTTTCTGCTCATTTGAATTGTCTGATGAGTGCTGAAAGATTGAATGTTGACCTAATGATTCAATGGAATCTATTTCTGTGTAATCTAATCTATCAGTATAATGTGTATGAAGGCCACAGACGCTTGTGAAGAGAAAGTACGGGAGCAAAAAGCATCATGACACGCACCAGACAGGTCAGGGATAAAGTTGTGGAGAGGTTTAAAGCATGGTTAGGTTATAAAAAGATTTCTCAAGCTTTGAACACCACAACACATCTGTTCAATCCATCATCTGGACACAACTACAAACCACCAAGACATGGCTGTATGTATATGTATAAAATATATATACATATAAATATGTATATTTATATATATATTTTTTTTTGCTTGGCGGAGTTTTTTGCACCCCCTTCTATGTATCCAAACACTATTTTGGAATTGACAAATAAATCTAACGAAAATTGTTATATATGTGTTTTTGCTTGGCAGAATTATTTTTTTTGGGCCAGGGGAGTAGCTCGCCTAGGGCACCAAATGTGCTGGGGCCGGCCCTGAGTACTGTAGTCATGCACTACACAAATCTGGCCTTTATGGAAGCTGGGACAGGGAAGCTGCTCAGAGTTGATGGAAAGATGGATGGAGCTAAGCACAGGGCAATCTTGGAAGAAAACCTGTTGGTGTCTGCAAAAGACTTGAGGACAACAGGACAACAAACCTAAACATAAAGCCAGAGCAACAATGGAATGGTTTAAAACAAAACATATTCATGTGCTAGAATGGCCCAAAGTCCAGACTTTAATCTAATGGAGAATCTGTGGCAAGATTTGAAAACTGCTGTTTGCAAACGCTTCCATCAAATCTGACTGAGCTTGAGCTGTTGGGCTCACTCATGTCAGTCTGATGTGTACAAAGCTGGTAGAGACAAACCCTTAAGACCTACAGCTGTAATTGCTGAGAAAGGTAGTTCCATTAAAGTACTTACTTAGTTTTGTGTTTTTTATTAAAAAGAAATAAAGCTCGAAATCATGTTTAATTTTCCTTCCACTTCACAATCATGTACACTTTGTGTTGCTCTTGAATAAAAAAGCCAGTTTATTAAGTTTGTGGTTGTGAGGTGACAAAATGTGGAAATGTTCCAGTGGTACTGCACTGTACGTTATGTGAGAATCACATAGATTTGGATGATTATATGGCTTTCACCTTCTTTTTGAAAATGTAGTTTTTTAAGTTATTTTTTCTTTTGTGATAGTATCAGTTTAAAATTTAAACTGGCTGATTGGATTTAAACACCATTGGTAGTTCTACATTGCTGTACATTCATTAATTTATTAATTAATTCTCTACCGCTTGTTCCCGTACGGTGTCGTGGGCGACTGGAACCCATCCCAGCGACCCTGGGCCCCAGGCGGGGTTCACCCTGGACAGGGGCCAGCTCATTGCAGGGTTAACACAGACGTTCTCTCTCACGTTCATTCACTAGGGCCAATTTACATTTGTAATGTCAAATCTATTACACAGTATTTAATCTCTTTTGTTATTGGAAGCAGTACATTTGAGTGAAATCGAGTCAGATAACACAACGAACTAGGCAGAACTGAACTGGCAGAGATGGTGGGTTCTCTCCGGCTCCTCCCAGCGACCAAACCAGGGGTGGGCAATTATTTTCCTCCGAGGGCCATATTCAAATCCAGGCAAGTAGCGGAGGGCCGGCCCGCATTGGTGTGAATGTATATATATATATATAATTGTATATAAAAATAAAATATAACTTTTCTGTCAAATATAGGCTATTGAATCTATTATTTAATTAATTTCATGTCATATTTATTAAGGATACAAGTGCAGACAGATGTTACAGACAGTTAAAAAATAGAAACTAAAATCTTTCTAGGGACCAGATTAAAACATGCCGAGGGCCACATCTTGCCCCTGGGGCCACAAATGCCCAGGTCTGACCAAAGGGGAAAAAAAATATATATATATATATATATAAACAAAAAAGATATTTCTTGGCATATTTGGCGGGCCGGATTATAAAGACAAATGGGCCGTATGTGGCCCGCGGGCCATAGTTTGCCCTGGTCTGGTCCAAACACATGCTTGTGTTGGGCAAAATTGGCAACTAATAATCATCTCGCGACCCCCAGCTCATACTTCGTGACCCCTCCCCGAGGGGACCCCCACTTTGGGAACCACTGCCCTAAGAGATGTAATTGTTTTGCCTGGAATGTTCCACAGTAGAGCATTGAACTTATTGAACTTATTTAGCATTGAACTTATTGAACTTATTTATCCAATTCAGTTGTCTGTATTTGAATATGTTTAAGTTGTAGGGGAAATCGGAAGAACCTTGAGGAAACCCACACAGGCTTGGGAAGAACCTTCAGCGCTGGGAGTCAAATCCAGGACCCTCTTGCTGTGGGGCTGAGGTGCTAATTGCTAGGCAACTCTGCCGGGCATCACTCTTTCTGACCTGTAGCTTGGCTTGATGGCGTTACCTGCCATGAAGATGGATGAGTTTAATCACATACTGTGGAACATTCCAGGCAAAGCAATGTATATGTCCATGGAGACAAGCAGGTCTACCAGAAAGTTAAGTCATGTACTCTTAACCTGAGCCTGGTCTACGTGAAATTGCAACCTGGATATTTTTTTTTAAATGTTCTTAAAGCTCAATAAATTCTGTAACGTTGCCTTCCTGTATGATACATATGTTTTTGCAGAGTATGATTCCTTCTTACAGCTCTGGTGGTCTTCCCGGGGACCCAAATGGACTGTATGCGGTCAAAGCAATGTTTTTGGATTTACAGAAGTCTATCAGTTCAGTCTGCACCAGGTATGGATGGAGCTCCACCTACAGATTTAAAAGTACAATGCAACATATTAGATCATAATTGACACACAAACGATTTCATTGCCTGCAACACACATTCCAGTGCCATTTATTTTTCCAGGATTTTCTTTTAGCAAAATATATGTATTTTAGTCTTGGCTGAAAAGGTTAAACTGTGCAGCTTTAACACAAACACCAGTCAAATTATTATTTCCATTGTGGATTGAGACTTTTTTTAAGTACATTATCAATCAAGGTTGAAGGTAGAAATATGATGACTGAAGGCTCCTAGAAAGAGAATATATGCAAATTATGTGCATTATTGTTTTGTTTTTGTATGAATTTCAGAGACCGTACAGCCCGTATAGTCCATACCACTATAACAATTACAACTAAAATGATTTTGTATAGTGGTTCTTGAATGGTTGAAGCCGTGGTTGCATTACTTGTCATGTATGTTGTACCTGGTTGACAGCAGGCGGGACCCTGCACAGGGCCAACAGTCTCTCCAGCTGCAGGATGCTGAAGTTGGACACTCCAATGCTTTTCACTTTGCCCGAGGCCTGGAGAGCTTCCATCCCCTGCAAGAAATAAGGAACTATGTGGTCGCACATTTGGTCGATAATAATAATTCTTTATAGGGCAATGAATACAATTTTGATTTGAGATCAGTCATCAGCTGCTGTCAGCTTCTTATTGAGAAGTCCACAACCAATCCTCTGTCAGTAAAAACATGGGGTTTGGAGCAGAGATCAGACTTTGGAGGAAAAAGTTATGTTAATAAATGTTTTTCGTCATATATTATAATATAATATAATATAATATATTATAATATGTAATAATATGTGTATGTCAGTTGTATGTCACTGAGATACATTTTAAGCTTATACAAATTGTGAAGTGAGTGATAATGATAATAATATGTAGTGGTAAATGATAATAAGTGATTTGGCTTATTCCTCGTACTGATTTGACATTATCCAGACATTATCAAGTGATTAAATGCAAAACGTATTTTTAAAAATGTAAATAAAAAATAAATATCATTGTTGAATGTCCATCAAGGCTCTTACCCTCCACACATCCACATAATCAGAATCAGAAGTTAATATCTGTCCGTCCTTGTTTCTTGGACAAAGTGCATTTTCCACTTTCTGAAGAATAACAACAATGGCATATGTTCAAAATGACTTATTATTATGCTTTATGTCTTTCCATTTTCCCATCAGTTTTCACATACCTTCAGACCAACAGGAAAATGCACCAAGTAAAGGTCCAGGTAGTCGAGCAGTAGATCTGACAGAGACTTGTTGAGGCACAATGGAATGTCTTCTGAGGCATGATGTGTGCACCACAACTACAAGTAAAGCAAACAATGTATATGATGACTACTCTGTGCTCACGATCACCCACTCAGATGATTTGAGATGGAAGCGTCTCACCTTACTGACTATGAACATGTCCTGGCGTCGGATGATCCCCTGTTGCATTTTGGCTCGCAGGGCTTTGCCAATGTCCACTTCATTCTCATAGCAGTACGCGGTGTCAATATGACGGTATCCTGCTGCGATGGCCGCCTCCACCGCTCCCTGCATCGAGGTCTTTGAAAGGTGTGCTGACTGCAAAACATCATCAGCAGGTCAGTCATTTACAATTGTTGTTGGACACCTGCACCTCCTTTAGGCTCCAGAAAAATAACCACACAAAGTTTACTAATTGCTGGTACTATTAAATAAAAAACCCTTCTCTTTCAACTTCAAGACATAGAAGTGCAAAAACAACTAAATTACCAAGCAACTAAGCTTAATTGTAATGACATTTAAAGCTAAATAAAGGTAGGAGTTCCACAGCAGTGATCACATGGTGCCTGTAGCAGAAGTATTTCCCCAAAAATGTATGCAGTAATTAAGTTAAAACCAAAAAGAAAAGAAAAGAAGAAATCAAATACAAGTTGTTTGTTGTGTACCTTCCATGTTCCCAGGCCAAGAAGTGGCATTTTTGAGCCATCATTAAGTAGAATGGTTGTCTGCACCTGGATGTCCTCCATTGGCCCAAACTGTCACTCTGAGCTTTCACTTCCTCTGTTCTCTTCAAACTGCTGTGTAATGTCCTTCCTTATATCCTCTGTCGTGGCTCTTCCTCCTGTTCACGCTACTCAATATTGAGCCAGGAGTTAATGATTGGACAATGGTCAACGCGCCAACAAGTATTTGTGTGTACACAACAGTGAGAGGTGAGGCAAAGGTCGCTGCTCTCATGAGGGCCTCATAGTCACTGTATTCTGCTGAAGGTGTGATGGGTGAACTACAACAGTAGATGGGGATGTTGTGTTAGATAAAAGTGAAGTAAAAGTAGATAAAGGCATTACATGTTTTTGGTGAACACATCATTTTGCACTGGTCCAATTGTTTAGGCGACTTGTATAAGCAACAAATTTGGAATGTTTGGGACACTATTGCTCCATAGACTCTGTTCTACATCGATGCTTTACCAAGACAAGACAAGAACATGTGTTTGACTGTGACTGCAACACCTTCTTGGATGTGGCACCTCAAAATGAATGGGAATATTGTCTTGTATAGACACAAGCATGGGTAATGGCACTATGCCTCTTTTTTGCAGAACCACATGTTTCTTGTAATCTGAAATTAACCAATGAAGTGCTCAAATGGGCAAATGTAACTTACAGGTCTTAAGGTCTTAACAGGCATTGTTAGCTGTAGACGCCCCAACAGTGATGATGATCCATCTGCTTTCTTTAGATACAGTGACAATATAATGAAGAGTACAGTGTGTTCTAGGCTTAATGCATTAGTAAGGGGCTCCTAAAAAGCAAGTTAAAACTACGTCATACTTTTGTGACCTAATAAGGCAATTATGTTTTTGTACTGTTCAAAATAATGACAGGAACAAAGTGTTCCTTTGTGAACCTGAAGACTCCTATATGGGATTCGACAGTTTAACAAAAAAATGATATTTAAGATTTTTTTGTTTGGATGGATAAGCTAAAATGTGAAGCTAAAATGGATTTTAGCTTCACAATTTATTCACAATATCGTAAATATTTTATAAATCACGCAATGTCGAGAAGAATAATTATACTATATATGAACTGGAATTTCTATTTTTTTCTTTCTGATGTCATGCCATTTAGGTCTAAATTGTGTACCTTAAGGTGTTATTTATTTCAGTAACTGTTCTCTGAATACCACAAAAGGAAATGTTACAAAACTAAATACTTATTTTCTGTACTTGTATTTGTAATTTGTAATTGCATTGAAAATATATTTACTTACATTGCATTTTGACCTAACTGCGATATTAGGATTACAGAGATGCAGAATACATCATCGAAAGTATTCTTTTTAAATTAGATTTTATTTAGATTCCCCCCACCAAAATATAAAACACACACATGTATCTATTTACACATTCAGTGTGACAAAGATGTAACAAACATAATTATGACATAAAATATATAGGATATGTTTATGTATTTAGCATAATCCAGCAAAAGCTAAATATGCATGCAAAATATGAACTACATTCATTTAGATAACACACATCACAGTTTCATACTAAACTATAAAGCAGCAGCTACGCTCAAGTTTTTGGTTGCATAAAAGCAATACAAAATGCTGAGAAAGTCAGTAGAAAATCATATAAATACAGAGAGATATTAAGCTAGTCCATACAAAATATAAATACATGTTTGATTTGGTTTACATAGGAAAGGACCTGGATGTGACAGATGCAATTTTTCCAAGTTTGGACAAAACAAAAAACGACAACCAAACAGTGCGGTCACTGGTCCAGGTCATTGCAGTCCCGACTACTGGGTCTATAGTGGGTCAGACAGAACTCTCGAATCCGTCCACAAGCCTCCACCATCTGTTCTTCTGGGACAGTCACCACAATTCGGAAGAAGTTTGGGTACTCAAAAGCCTGTGGAGAGACATGTTTTCAATCATTAAGTTAACTTTGAATGTAACTAGTGTAGGGACGAGAAAACACTTACTGATGCAGGAAGACAGAAGACCGACTGTTCTGTCACCAGGCACTCAGTAAAGTCCACATCATTTTTAAAATCAGGGAAGTTCTCCATGTCAATGCCCACCTGCAAAAGTATATGAGTCATTTGAATTTCTTAAGTGTATAGTGAAAACAGTGGTAAAGTATTTCCAGACTCTACTCACCATGAGGTACATGGCTCCAGACGGCATGATAGGGTTCAGGCCTGAGACAGTGGAGAGCTCATTGAAGCAAATCTCCGAGTTGGACTGAGGACAAAATAATGCCATTGCTTAAGATGATGTACTGTAACTATATATCCAATGTATAATATATAATGCGAGGTTGATATTATATTGTGAGAAAGTAAGCAACACTGAAGAAGAATACAGGGTACCACTTTATAATAACTACACCTTAATCAGAAATAGAGTGTACATCGTAGTGGAAGAGGACATAAAAAAAGGATGTAGCCTTACTTTGAGAAAGCTGACGGTGCTGTTGTAGAAGCTCTGAGGCGTGTTGTTGAGGATACTCTCTAAAGCTCCCTGGACAATAGTACAGGCCCCAAGGATCCTTTGACTCAACTTCACCAGGCCCTGTCGGATCTGCTCACACCACACAATGTTTAAATGAGCATTTATAAACAGTAGTAATTGTACTAGTGGCAATAGCAATACATAAAGCATTTGTAATGATCAACATTGAGATATATGATGACATGCAAATGATAGAAAGTAGAAAGGCAATTTACCTCTGAGCCAAATATGTTGTTGCGATCATGTATCAGGATCCAGCCCAGCCGCCACCCAGGGACAAGCCAGCGTTTAGCCAGGCCCCCACAGGCCAAAATGGGAACGTCACTACTTAGAGAGGCCGTTGAGGGAGAGCTGCAACCAGGGAACACCTAGGGTCACATAACACTTTTGTCAGAGTTTTAATGCAACTAGAAGTCAATTTTGAGTTTAAAATGTATTTTTTTTTACAAGACATGCCTGGAAAAACAGTATGTAAGTTTAAAATCTCCATCTCCATTCAACATGCAACATGTAAAAGTGCAGTCAGGTTTGATAAAAGTACATTTGGTACAGTGTGAGGCAAGGCCAGCACATAAATCGGTACCACTTTATGATAACTACACCTTAACAAAGCATAAAAAAGACTTAATTCATAATGAGCAAATTGTTTATTAAGCATGATTCAGGCTTAGTAACTAGTTAATTAAGGTCAAGGTTAGGGTTAAGGATTAGGGTTAGGGTTAAAGTATTCTTTAGTTACTAAGCCTAAATCTATTGTAAACTATGTTTACAATAGATGCTTTACTAAGGCAGGAATAAGTGTAGCTATTATAAATTGTTACCCATAAATTTGAGAGGACAATGAAAATCAGTACAATACAGCAACCAGTGGACTCCGCCCACATGAGGCCGCTTCTTAGTGGAAAATTACAGTTATTGGGGATCTGCCCCGTCTGCTATTGGCCAGTAGAGTTTGAATGACATAACAGCTGAACATGTGTGTAGCATCATGGTTTTTAAAGCATTTTTGGGATTATAGCAGTGTGGGTTGACTAAAATTATAAATTTATTGTGGCCAAAAAGAGCATTTATGTAATGTTCTGCAAAGCACTAGTCATAAAAAATGGGCTCCTTTTCACCCTTGTCAGGTTTGGACAGGAAAATGGGGCCCACTCTCCACCAACCCCACACCCCCATTCCACTCGTTTCTGCTGCACCACAAGCCCACATCTGCATTAATGGAAAACATATGTAGAAAGTGCTCAGTCATTGTGATGTGAGTGTTTAAAGAAAACAAACTTTTTACAGATGAATTAAACAAGCCAACAAACTTATTCACATCCACTGCAATTATCAACTGTTTGATAACGTGATAAGTATTCAAACCAACAAATTATCATCTTTGGTTTGGAAAGTGTTGAGTATTAGGTGTCAGGTAGCATGTAAACATACTTTTTATACTTTGTATGTCCAATTATTGTAATTGAACAGGTAAACAGGTAAATGATAAGACATGAATCAGGATGCATCAATCATTCATTCTCTTATCGAAAAAGGTGGAAAATCACAGCACTAGATAAGTGAACATCTCTTATCTGCACTATATTTGAGGTGGCAAACAGCACAGACCTGTAGCAGTCAATAGCGTCAAGGCCAGAATCTATCCCATTTCCCAACAGACTTTGCTGAGTCTGCCCTTCTCAAAGATGAGAAAAAAAATCCCATCTTACAGACTGCCGTTGACTTACACATGGTGCATGCCCTTCCTGTTCAGCTGTTTCTGTTGTTGTTATTGTTGTTGTTGTTATTGTTGTTGTTGTTGTTGTTGTCGGTGTGTTACTTTTAATGGCTGTTGGCAGGCAACAGAAAAGGTGCGTTTACCACCATCTACTGTAGTTGTACGTATTCAAATTATGTGTTTTACACTATCCCATAAAAAAGAGAGAGAGAAAGAGAAAGAAAGAGAGAGAAAGAGAGAGAAAGAGAGAGCCTTCTGTGGGGGAACATAGTGGTGCCACAGCAGCATAACCTCTCCATGTGCCAAGCAAATACAAACGGTCTGGCTCCACCTCTGCGTACCTCCTGCCACCATTTATTTATTTGTTGGATCCCCATTCATATTTGCAAAAGTTAAGGCTATTCTTGAACAAGCACTCACCATATCAGTATAGATTTCATCTGCCAGGATGGGAACGCAATGTCTTGAGGCCACTGAAATCATAGATAAATGGTTACTGTAAATCACAGACCCTTATTACAATGACTGTAGACTGTATCTCTGTGTGAGTGGCTGTTACCGTTGAGAATCTTCTGTAAGTGTTCTTTGGTGAAGACAGAGCCACAGGGATTAGATGGGTTGGTAACAATGATACAAGTGGTCCTCTCATCAATCAGGCTCTCTAAATGTGGCAAGTCGACCTCCCAAGACTTCTCTGGCTAAAACAGAGAACAAGGTCAATAAGTAAGTAAAAGTACTGTTTGTGATTATGCTGTTACAGTGGAGCGCTGGGACATACCAGTAGATTGTAGAGTTTGACCTCAATGCCCATTGAAACAGCCAGAGTTTTGTAGAGGGAGAAGCCTGGGCAGGGCACCAGGATGTTGTCCCCAGGGTTACACAGCACACTGATAGCCAGGTCAATGGCTTGGCTGCAGCCGCTAGTCAGGATCACATCCTGTGAAGGAAAAGCATGTTGCAATAGACGAGTGCAGAATGTGCAAAGCTATTCTGCCAGTCAGCATTTTCAAGTTCACAAGTTAGATGGTTTATACTACAACTTTAAAAGATATAAGTCAAACTGGGACACACAAAGGAAGATGCATTGATGATTGATGCAATTAAGTAATTCAAGGTAACTCACTTCTGCATCCAGAGGTGCTTGGGGGCAGCTGTAGAAGTTGGCCACGGCTTGACGACTCTGCAGGTAACCTACAGGTTTTTTATGATGAAGACACAATATTCAGCAGATCTGTACACCACATGAATGATCAACAATCTTTGACACTCACCGACTGACGGAGCATAGCCATTAAACTTGTGTGAGTCAATAGCATCTTTCATGGCCTGCAGCACTGTCTCGTCTGTCGGCAGGTTTCCAAATACTGTGGGATCTCCTAAGAGACAATAATAACACATTTTAAAAATATGAAGAGTATGTCAAATGAATTTACCATTTTGAATATGAAATTTGAAAATGACTACATGACAAATAACTAAGTAGGCCTATTTTTTTTTTTTTTTTACATCTAGGGCATGTAACCCATGTCTATAAAACCATAGTCACCCTAAAAACTGAATTATTAGTAAATCATAAATGATTTGATCTCAAAATGGCATGGCAGTGTTTTTGTCTCCTTCCCTCCTTTTCTGTTGTAGTCGTTCACTTATTAGGCCTAATTAATTAAGTAGGATATACTGTGGACCTCTGTGCACCTCAAGTGTGGCAGACGTTTTGAATAAACAAGACCCAGAGAATGAGAGACATCGTACCGATGGATAGGGCGATCATAGGTTTGTTGGGGTTTGGGGTGAGCTTCATTCCATCCACAATGGCCCTGATTGGGTTCAGGGTTTTCTGGGCCATATCTGAGGGCTTCACTTCCCAGCACTGTCTGCGGCTCTTGGTTTTGGCAGGATACAAACTGCCGTTTACTTGCACATGGTGCACGCCGTTCCTGTTCAGCGTTTTCTCTTTCAGAGTGCCTCCATTCACCTTGTTCTTCACCAGCACCTCATTCCCACTCATCTTCACCAAGTAAGACTTGTTTTCCATTCTGTGACCCACAAACAAACAAAAACCACATAAGTAACATAAATCATTCTGACCAGATCTGAGCCCCATGAATAACATCAAATGACTAGATAAGAATGGTCTTTTTACATACAAATACAACTAGAAATACACATAATTATGCCTACAAGCATGTTTTTTATGCCATTCATCTAGTTGAATTAGCTCATTACTGTGTTAAGATTTTGTTAAAAATGACATTTAACTTGCAGATTATTAGGCCTGATAATAGGCTGGGCATAAAATGTATTTAAACTCTGATGTCTGATATTTGAGTAAACATAAATAAAGCACAGATTCTGATATTTCCAAAGAATAGCCACAAAAATGATAAGAACAAAGTGAAGGTAAGATGTAAGGAGCACATGTTCAAACCATTTAATGTTTTCACTTTTGTCACTATGAGATTACTCAGCAGAATATAACCTACATTTTTCTCATGTAGTTATGTTACTTCAAATTAAATATTAGACGTAAATTATGTCAGAAACCGACTCTGAAAAGTGACATTTCAAAGTTACTTGACAAACCTCTGGTGGTAGGCTCAAATTAGAAACTTATTATTATTCATAGTTTGTGTTTTACCTTCACCATGAAAAACATCAAACAATGATAACTTTAATTTTATGACAATGGCCTTTTCACAAATAAGTAGACCCAACCACGATTCTATTATTAAGTGATTTGATGATATTCATCTTAGAACCAATTGAAATGCCATGGCTCAACATTGTGTTAAGATTTAATTAAAAAATAGGGAACATTTTGTTATAAATACTTTAAACTTGCAAACTTGCTTCGTCTAAATGCCTGATAACAGGCCTATGAGTTATTGGTCGAACCTTTAGACTAAACATAGGCCAGCCAGTTAAACAACGTGCACAAAAAAATAATTTCTAAGAATCTAAGAAAAAAGCATAATTGAAGGCAACGCCGAGTGTTAGGCCTGTGTAATAGTGTAGTCTAAATAAGTTGACTGTTGAGGTCATTTGTTTCATGCATCTTACCTGATTTGTTGTCTTTTTCAAATAGTGAATACAGAAACAGTGCGTTTTGTTAGCTGAGAGCAAATGTTGGCGGAGTGATGCGCGTCAGTTTTATCCACGCGTGCAGATGGGTGTAGAGCCGCACCAGAGTCCCATTGGAGGAGCCGAAGGCAGAGCCACTACACCCCTCTTACATCAGCCCTGGCAGCCCGTTAACCAGAACCAGGCCCCCTCTGCTCGGAGCCACGCACACGGTCACCTGCGGCCCCTGCGGCCCGCTCAGACACGGCTTACATGCGTCACAGATCAACAACAAAGATCAGAGATGAAGAGCAGAGGTGAAGAGCAGAGATGAAGAGCAGAGGTGAAGAGAAGAGGTGAAGAGCAGAGATGAAGAGCAGAGGTGAAGAGCAGAGGTGAAGAGCAAAGATGAAGAGAAGAGGTGAAGAGAAGAGGTGAAGAGCAGAGATGAAGAGCAAAGGTGAAGAGCAGAGGTGAAGAGCAAAGATGAAGAGAAGAGGTGAAGAGAAGAGGTGAAGAGCAGAGGTGAAGAGCAGAGATGAAGAGCAGAGGTGAAGAGCAGAGATGAAGAGCAGAGGTGAAGAGCAGAGGTGATGAGCAGAGATGAAGAGAAGAGGTGAAGAGCAGAGATGAAGAGCAGAGGTGAAGAGAAGAGGTGAAGAGCAGAGATGAAGAGCAGAGGTGAAGAGCAGAGATGAAGAGAAGAGGTGAAGAGCAGAGATGAAGAGCAGAGGTGAAGAGAAGAGGTGAAGAGCAGAGATGAAGAGCAGAGGTGAAGAGCAGAGGTGAAGAGCAAAGATGAAGAGAAGAGGTGAAGAGCAGAGGTGAAGAGCAGAGATGAAGAGCAGAGGTGAAGAGCAGAGGTGATGAGCAGAGATGAAGAGCAGAGGTGATGAGCAGAGATGAAGAGAAGGGGTGAAGAGCAGAGGTGAAGATAATAGGTGAAGAGCAGAGGTGAAGAGCAGAGGTGAAGAGCAGAGATGAAGGGCAGAGGTGAAGAGAAGAGATGAAGAGAAGGGGTGAAGAGCAGAGGTGAAGAGCAGAGGTGAAGAGCAGAGGTGAAGAGGAGAGGTGATGAGCAGAGATGAAGAGAAGGGGTGAAGAGCAGAGGTGAAGAGCAGAGGTGATGAGCAGAGGTGAAGAGCAGAGGTGATGAGCAGAGATGAAGAGAAGGGGTGAAGAGCAGAGGTGAAGAGCAGAGATGAAGAGCAGGGGTGAAGAGCAGAGATGAAGAGAAGGGGTGAAGAGCAGAGGTGATGAGCAGAGATGAAGAGCAGGGGTGAAGAGCAGAGATGAAGAGCAGAGGTGAAGAGCAGAGGTGATGAGCAGAGATGAAGAGCAGAGGTGATGAGCAGAGATGAAGAGCAGAGATGAAGAGCAGAGGTGAAGAGCAGAGGTGAAGAGCAGAGATGAAGAGCAGAGATGAAGAGCAGAGATGAAGAGCAGAGGTGAAGAGCAGAGGTGAAGAGCAGAGATGAAGAGCAGAGGTGAAGAGCAGAGGTGATGAGCAGAGATGAAGAGCAGAGGTGATGAGCAGAGATGAAGAGAAGGGGTGAAGAGCAGAGGTGAAGAGAATAGGTGAAGAGCAGAGGTGAAGAGCAGAGATGAAGGGCAGAGGTGAAGAGCAGAGATGAAGAGCAGAGATGAAGAGCAGTGGTGAAGAGCAGAGGTGAAGAGCAGAGATGAAGAGCAGAGGTGAAGAGCAGAGGTGATGAGCAGAGATGAAGAGCAGAGATGAAGAGCAGAGGTGATGAGCAGAGATGAAGAGCAGAGGTGAAGAGAATAGGTGAAGAGCAGAGGTGAAGAGCAGAGGTGAAGAGCAGAGGTGAAGAGCAGAGATGAAGAGCAGAGGTGATGAGCAGAGATGAAGAGCAGAGGTGAAGAGCAGAGATGAAGAGCAGAGGTGAAGAGCAGAGGTAATGAGCAGAGATGAATAGAAGGGGTGAAGAGCAGAGGTGAAAAGCAGAGATGAAGAGCAGAGGTGAAAAGCAGAGATGAAGGGCAGTGGTGAAGAGCAGATGAAGAGCAGAGGTGAAGAGCAGAGGTGAAAAGCAGAGATGAAGAGCAGAGGTGAAGAGCAGAGATGATGAGCAGAGATGAAGAGCAGAGGTGAAGAGAAGAGGTGAAGAGCAGAGGTGAAGAGCAGAGATGAAGAGCAGAGATGAAGAGCAGAGGTGAAGAGAAGAGGTGAAGAGAAGAGGTGAAGAGCAGAGATGAAGAGCAGAGATGAAGGGCAGAGGTGAAGAGAAGAGGTGAATAGCAGAGGTGAAGAGAAGAGGTGAAGAGCAGAGATGAAGAGCAGAGATGAAGGGCAGAGGTGAAGAGAAGAGGTGAATAGCAGAGATGATGAGCAGAGATGAAGAGCAAAGGTGAAGAGCAGAGGTGAAGGGCAGAGATGAAGAGCAGAGGTGATGAGCAGAGATGAAGAAAAGGGGTGAAGAGCAGAGGTGAAGATAATAGGTGAAGAGCAGAGGTGAAGAGCAGAGATGAAGAGCAGAGGTGAAGAGCAGAGATGAAGAGAAGGGGTGAAGAGCAGAGGTAAAGAGAATAGGTGAAGGGCAGAGGTGAAGAGCAGAGATGAAGAGCAGAGGTGAAGAGCAGAGGTGAAGAGCAGAGGTGAAGAGCAGAGATGAAGAGCAGAGGTGATGAGCAGAGATGAAGAGCAGAGATGAAGAGCAGAGATGAAGAACAGAGATGAAGAGCAGAGATGAAGAACAGAGATGAAGAGCGGAGATGAGGGGCAGAGATGAAGAGCAGAGATGAAGAGCAGAGATGAAGAGCAGAGGTGAAGAGAAGGGGTGAAGGGCAGAGGTGAAGAGCAGAGATGAAGAATAGAGATGAAGAGCAGAGCTGAAGAACAGAGATGAAGAGCGGAGATGAGGGGCAGAGATGAAGAGCAGAGATGAAGAACAGAGATAAAGAGCAGAGGTGAAGAGAAGGGGTGAAGGGCAGAGGTGAAGAGCAGAGATGAAGAGCAGAGATGAAGGGCAGAGATGAAGAGCAGAGGTGAAGAGAAGGGGTGAAGGGCAGAGGTGAAGAGCAGAGATGAAGAGCAGAGATGAAGGGCAGAGATGAAGGGCAGAGATGAAGGGCAGAGATGAAGAGCAGAGATGAAGGGCAGAGATGAAGCGCGGAGGTGAAGAGAAGGGGTGAAGGGCAGAGGTGAAGAGCAGAGATGAAGAGCAGAGATTAAGAGCAGAGGTGAAGAGAAGGGGTGAAGGGCAGAGGTGAAGAGCAGAGATGAAGAATAGAGATGAAGAGCAGAGATGAAGAACAGAGATGAAGAGCAGAGAATAGGGGCAGAGATGAAGAGCAGAGATGAAGAGCAGAGGTTAAGAGCGGAGATGAAGAGCAGAGATGAAGAGCAGAGGTGAAGAGCAGAGATGAAGAGCAGAGATGAAGAGCGGAGATGAAGAGCGGAGGTGAAGAGCAGAGATGAAGAGCAGAGGTGAAGAGCAGAGATGAAGAGCAGAGATGAAGAGCAGAGGTGAAGAGCAGAGGTGAAGAGCAGAGATGAAGAGCAGAGGTGAAGAGCAGAGGTGAAGAGCAGAGGTGAAGAGTAGAGGTGAAGAGTAGAGGTGAAGAGCAGAGGTGAAGAGCAGAGGTGAAGAGCAGAGATGAAGAGAAGGGGTGAAGAGCAGAGGTAAAGAGAATAGGTGAAGGGCAGAGGTGAAGAGCAGAGGTGAAGAGCAGAGATGAAGAGCAGAGGTGAAGAGCAGAGGTGAAGAGCAGAGGTGAAGAGCAGAGATGAAGAGCAGAGATGAAGAACAGAGACGAAGAGCAGAGATGAAGAACGGAGATGAAGAGCGGAGATGAAGAGCGGAGATGAGGGGCAGAGATGAAGAGCGGAGATGAAGAGCAGAGATGAAGAACAGAGATGAAGAGCAGAGATGAAGAACAGAGATGAAGAGCGGAGATGAGGGGCAGAGATGAAGAGCAGAGATGAAGAGCAGAGATGAAGAGCAGAGGTGAAGAGAAGGGGTGAAGGGCAGAGGTGAAGAGCAGAGATGAAGAATAGAGATGAAGAGCAGAGATGAAGAACAGAGATGAAGAGCGGAGATGAGGGGCAGAGATGAAGAGCAGAGATGAAGAACAGAGATGAAGAGCAGAGGTGAAGAGAAGGGGTGAAGGGCAGAGGTGAAGAGCAGAGATGAAGAGCAGAGATGAAGGGCAGAGATGAAGAGCAGAGGTGAAGAGAAGGGGTGAAGGGCAGAGGTGAAGAGCAGAGATGAAGAGCAGAGATGAAGGGCAGAGATGAATGGCAGAGATGAAGGGCAGAGATGAAGAGCAGAGATGAAGGGCAGAGATGAAGCGCGGAGGTGAAGAGATGGGGTGAAGGGCAGAGGTGAAGAGCAGAGATGAAGAGCAGAGATTAAGAGCAGAGGTGAAGAGAAGGGGTGAAGGGCAGAGGTGAAGAGCAGAGATGAAGAATATAGATGAAGAGCAGAGATGAAGAACAGAGATGAAGAGCAGAGAATAGGGGCAGAGATGAAGAGCAGAGATGAAGAGCAGAGGTTAAGAGCGGAGATGAAGAGCAGAGATGAAGAGCAGAGGTGAAGAGCAGAGATGAAGAGCAGAGATGAAGAGCGGAGATGAAGAGCGGAGGTGAAGAGCAGAGATGAAGAGCAGAGGTGAAGAGCAGAGATGAAGAGCAGAGATGAAGAGCAGAGGTGAAGAGCAGAGATGAAGAGCAGAGGTGAAGAGCAGAGGTGAAGAGCAGAGGTGAAGAGTAGAGGTGAAGAGTAGAGGTGAAGAGCAGAGGTGAAGAGCAGAGGTGAAGAGCAGAGATGAAGAGAAGGGGTGAAGAGCAGAGGTAAAGAGAATAGGTGAAGGGCAGAGGTGAAGAGCAGAGGTGAAGAGCAGAGATGAAGAGCAGAGGTGAAGAGCAGAGGTGAAGAGCAGAGGTGAAGAGCAGAGATGAAGAGCAGAGGTGATGAGCAGAGATGAAGAGCAGAGATGAAGAGCAGAGATGAAGAGCAGAGGTGAAGAGCAGAAGTGAAGAGCAGAGATGAAGAGCAGAGGTGATGAGCAGAGATGAAGAGCAGAGGTGATGAGCAGAGATGAAGAGAAGGGGTGAAGAGCAGAGGTGAAGAGAATAGGTGAAGAGCAGAGGTGAAGAGCAGAGGTGAAGAGCAGAGATGAAGATCAGAGGTGAAGAGCAGAGATGAAGAGCAGAGATGAAGAGCAGAGGTGAAGAGCAGAGATGAAGAGCAGAGGTGAAGAGCAGAGGTGATGAGCAGAGATGAAGAGCAGAGATGAAGAGCAGAGGTGATGAGCAGAGATGAAGAGCAGAGGTGAAGAGAATAGGTGAAGAGCAGAAGTGAAGAGCAGAGATGAAGAGCAGAGGTGATGAGCAGAGATGAAGAGCAGAGGTGATGAGCAGAGATGAAGAGAAGGGGTGAAGAGCAGAGGTGAAGAGAAGAGGTGAAGAGGAGAGGTGAAGAGCAGAGATGAAGAGCAGAGGTGAAGAGCAGAGGTGATGAGCAGAGATGAATAGAAGGGGTGAAGAGCAGAGGTGAAAAGCAGAGATGAAGAGCAGAGGTGAAGAGCAGAGGTTTAAAGCAGAGATGAAGAGCAGTGGTGAAGGGCAGAGGTGAAGAGCAGATGAAGAGCAGAGGTGAAGAGCAGAGGTGAAAGGCAGAGATGAAGAGCAGAGGTGAAGAGCAGAGATGATGAGCAGAGATGAAGAGCAGAGGTGAAGAGCAGAGATGTTGAACAGAGATGAAGAGCAGAGGTGAAGAGTAGAGGTGAAGAGCAGAGATGAAGAGCAGAGGTGAAGAGCAGAGATGAAGAGAAGAGGTGAAGAGCAGAGATGAAGAGCAGAGGTGAAGAGCAGAGATGAAGAGCAGAGATGTTGAGCAGAGATGAAGAGCAGAGGTGAAGAGTAGAGGTGAAGAGCAGAGATGAAGAGCAGAGATGAAGAGCAGAGGTGAAGAGCAGAGATGAAGAGATGAGGTGAAGAGCAGAGATGAAGAGCAGAGGTGAAGAGAAGAAGTGAAGAGCAGAGATGATGAGGAGAGATAAAGAGCAGAGGTGATGAGCAGAGATGAAGAGCAGGGGTGAAGAGCAAAGATGAAGAGCAGAGGTGATGAGCAGAGATGAAGGGCAGAGATGAAGGGCAGAGATGAAGAACGGAGATGAAGAGCGGAGATGAGGGGCAGAGATGAAGAGCAGAGATGAAGAGCAGAGATGAAGAGCTGAGGTGAAGAGCAGAGGTGAAGAGCAGAGATGAAGAGCAGAGATGAAGAGCAGAGGTGAAGAGAAGAGGTGAATAGCAGAGATGATGAGCAGAGATGAAGAACAAAGGTGAAGAGCAGAGGTGAAGAGCAGAGATGAAGAGTAGAGGTGATGAGCAGAGATGAAGAGAAGGGGTGAAGAGCAGAGGTGAAGATAATAGGTGAAGAGCAGAGGTGAAGAGCAGAGATGATGAGCAGAGATGAAGAGCAGAGGTGAAGAGCAGAGATGTTGAACAGAGATGAAGAGCAGAGGTGAAGAGTAGAGGTGAAGAGCAGAGATGAAGAGCAGAGGTGAAGAGCAGAGATGAAGAGAAGAGGTGAAGAGCAGAGATGAAGAGCAGAGGTGAAGAGCAGAGATGAAGAGCAGAGATGAAGAGCAGAGATGTTGAGCAGAGATGAAGAGCAGAGGTGAAGAGTAGAGGTGAAGAGCAGAGATGAAGAGCAGAGATGAAGAGCTGAGGTGAAGAGCAGAGATGAAGAGAAGAGGTGAAGGGCAGAGATGAAGAGCAGAGGTGAAGAGAAGAAGTGAAGAGCAGAGATGATGAGGAGAGATGAAGAGCAGAAGTGATGAGCAGAGATGAAGAGTAGGGGTGAAGAGCAGAGATGAAGAGCAGAGGTGATGAGCAGAGATGAAGGGCAGAGATGAAGGGCAGAGATGAAGAACGGAGATGAAGAGCGGAGATGAGGGGCAGAGATGAAGAGCAGAGATGAAGAGCAGAGATAAAGGGCAGAGGTGAAGAGAAGAGGTGAAGAGCAGAGATGAAGAGCAGAGATGAAGAGCAGAGGTGAAGAGAAGAGGTGAATAGCAGAGATGATGAGCAGAGATGAAGAACAAAGGTGAAGAGCAGAGGTGAAGGGCAGAGATGAAGAGTAGAGGTGATGAGCAGAGATGAAGAGAAGGGGTGAAGAGCAGAGGTGAAGATAATAGGTGAAGAGCAGAGGTGAAGAGCAGAGGTGAAGAGCAGAGATGAAGAGAAGGGGTGAAGAGCAGGGTAAAGAGAATAGGTGAAGAGCAGGGGTGAAGAGCAGAGGTGAAGAGCAGAGATGAAGAGCAGAGGTGAAGAGCAGAGATGAAGAGCAGAGGTGAAGAGCAGAGGTGAAGAGCAGAGATGAAGAGCAGAGGTGAAGAGCAGAGGTGATGAGCAGAGATGAAGAGCAGAGGTGATGAGCAGAGATGAAGAGCAGAGATGAAGAGCAGAGGTGAAGAGCAGAGATGAACAGCAGAGGTGAAGAGCAGAGGTGATGAGCAGAGATGAAGAGCAGAGGTGATGAGCAGAGATGAAGAGAAGGGGTGAAGAGCAGAGGTGAAGAGAATAGGTGAAGAGCAGAGGTGAAGAGCAGAGGTGAAGAGCAGAGATGAAGAGCAGAGGTGAAGAGCAGAGATGAAGAGCAGAGATGAAGAGCAGAGGTAATGAGCAGAGATGAAGGGCAGAGGTGAAGAGAATAGGTGAAGAGTAGAGGTGAAGAGCAGAGGTGATGAGCAGAGATGAAGAGCAGAGGTGATGAGCAGAGATGAAGAGAAGGGGTGAAGAGCAGAGGTGAAGAGAAGAGGTTAAGAGCAGAGGTGAAGGGCAGAGATGAAGAGCAGAGGTGAAGAGCAGAGGTGATGAGCAGAGATGAATAGAAGGGGTGAAGAGCAGAGGTGAAAAGCAGAGATGAAGAGCAGAGGTGAAGAGCAGAGGTTTAAAGCAGAGATGAAGAGCAGTGGTGAAGAGCAGAGGTGAAGAGCAGATGAAGAGCAGAGGTGAAGAGCAGAGGTGAAAAGCAGAGATGAAGAGCAGAGGTGAAGAGCAGAGATGATGAGCAAAGATGAAGAGCAGTGGTGAAGAGAAGAGGTGAAGAGCAGAGGTGAAGAGCAGAGATGAAGAGCAGAGATGAAGAGCAGAGGTGAAGAGAAGAGGTGAAGAGCAGAGATGAAGAGCAGAGATGAAGAGCAGAGGTGAAGAGAAGAGGTGAATAGCAGAGATGATGAGCAGAGATGAAGAGCAAAGATGAAGAGCAGAGGTGAAGGGCAGAGATGAAGAGCAGAGGTGATGAGCAGAGATGAAGAGAAGGGGTAAAGAGCAGAGGTGAAGAGAAGAGGTGAAGAGCAGAGATAATGAGCAGAGATGCAGAGCAGGGGTGAAGAGAAGGGGTGAAGGGCAGAGGTGAAGAGCAGAGGTGAAGAGCAGAGATGAAGGGCAGAGATGAAGGGCAGAGGTGAAGAGCAGAGATGAAGAGCAGAGATTAAGAGCAGAGATGAAGAGCAGAGATGTTGAACAGAGATGAAGAGCAGAGGTGAAGAGTAGAGGTGAAGAGCAGAGGTGAAGAGAATAGGTGAAGAGCAGAGGTGAAGAGCAGAGGTGAAGAGCAGAGATGAAGAGCAGAGGTGAAGAGCAGAGATGAAGAGCAGAGATGAAGAGCAGAGGTAATGAGCAGAGATGAAGGGCAGAGGTGAAGAGAATAGGTGAAGAGTAGAGGTGAAGAGCAGAGGTGATGAGCAGAGATGAAGAGCAGAGGTGATGAGCAGAGATGAAGAGAAGGGGTGAAGAGCAGAGGTGAAGAGAAGAGGTTAAGAGCAGAGGTGAAGGGCAGAGATGAAGAGCAGAGGTGAAGAGCAGAGGTGATGAGCAGAGATGAATAGAAGGGGTGAAGAGCAGAGGTGAAAAGCAGAGATGAAGAGCAGAGGTGAAGAGCAGAGGTTTAAAGCAGAGATGAAGAGCAGTGGTGAAGAGCAGAGGTGAAGAGCAGATGAAGAGCAGAGGTGAAGAGCAGAGGTGAAAAGCAGAGATGAAGAGCAGAGGTGAAGAGCAGAGATGATGAGCAGAGATGAAGAGCAGTGGTGAAGAGAAGAGGTGAAGAGCAGAGGTGAAGAGCAGAGATGAAGAGCAGAGATGAAGAGCAGAGGTGAAGAGAAGAGGTGAAGAGCAGAGATGAAGAGCAGAGATGAAGAGCAGAGGTGAAGAGAAGAGGTGAATAGCAGAGATGATGAGCAGAGATGAAGAGCAAAGATGAAGAGCAGAGGTGAAGGGCAGAGATGAAGAGCAGAGGTGATGAGCAGAGATGAAGAGAAGGGGTAAAGAGCAGAGGTGAAGAGAAGAGGTGAAGAGCAGAGATAATGAGCAGAGATGCAGAGCAGGGGTGAAGAGAAGGGGTGAAGGGCAGAGGTGAAGAGCAGAGGTGAAGAGCAGAGATGAAGGGCAGAGATGAAGGGCAGAGGTGAAGAGCAGAGATGAAGAGCAGAGATTAAGAGCAGAGATGAAGAGCAGAGATGTTGAACAGAGATGAAGAGCAGAGGTGAAGAGTAGAGGTGAAGAGCAGAGATGAAGAGCAGAGGTGAAGAGCAGAGATTAAGAGAAGAGGTGAAGAGCAGAGATGAAGAGCAGAGATGAAGAGCAGAGGTGAAGAGAAGAAGTGAAGAGCAGAGATGATGAGGAGAGATGAAGAGCAGAGGTGATGAGCAGAGATGAAGAGCAGACGTGAAGAGCAGAGATGAAGAGCAGAGGTGATGAGCAGAGATGAAGGGCAGACATGAAGGGCAGAGATGAAGAACGGAGATGAAGAGCGGAGATGAGGGGCAGAGATGAAGAGCAGAGATGAAGAGCAGAGATAAAGGGCAGAGGTGAAGAGAAGAGGTGAAGAGCAGAGATGAAGAGCAGAGATGAAGAGCAGAGGTGAAGAGAAGAGGTGAATAGCAGAGATGATGAGCAGAGATGAAGAACAAAGGTGAAGAGCAGAGGTGAAGGGCAGAGGTGAAGAGCAGAGATGAAGAGCAGGGGTGAAGAGAAGAGGTGAAGAGCAGAGATGAAGAGCAGAGGTGAAGAGCAGAGGTGAAGAGCAGAGGTGATGAGCAGAGATGAAGAGCAGAGGTGATGGGCAGAGATGAAGAGAAGGGGTGAAGAGCAGAGGTGATGAGCAGAGATGAAGAGCAGAGGTGATGAGCAGAGATGAAGAGAAGGGGTGAAGAGTAGAGGTGAAGAGAATAGGTGAAGAGCAGAGGTGAAGAGCAGAGGTGAAGAGCAGAGATGAAGAGCAGAGGTGAAGAGCAGAGATGAAGAGCAGAGGTGAAGAGCAGAGGTGAAGAGCAGAGATGAAGATCAGAGGTGAAGAGCAAAGGTGATGAGCAGAGATGAAGAGCAGAGGTGATGAGCAGAGATGAAGGGCAGAGGTGAAGAGAATAGGTGAAGAGCAGAGGTGAAGAGCAGAGGTGAAGAGCAGAGATGAAGAGCAGAGGTGATGAGCAGAGATGAAGAGCAGAGGTGATGAGCAGAGATGAAGAGCAGAGGTGATGAGCAGAGATGAAGAGAAGGGGTGAAGAGCAGAGGTGAAGAGAAGAGGTGAGAGCAGAGGTGAAGAGCAGAGATGAAGAGCAGAGGTGAAGAGCAGAGGTGATGAGCAGAGATGAATAGAAGGGGTGAAGAGCAGAGGTGAAAAGCAGAGATGAAGAGCAGAGGTGAAGAGCAGAGGTGAAAAGCAGAGATGAAGAGCAGAGATGAAGAGCAGAGATGAAGAGCAGAGGTGAAGAGAAGAGGTGAAGAGCAGAGATGAAGAGCAGAGATGAAGAGCAGAGGTGAAGAGAAGAGGTGAATAGCAGAGCTGATGAGCAGAGATGAAGAGCAAAGGTGAAGAGCAGAGGTGAAGGGCAGAGATGAAGAACAGAGGTGATGAGCAGAGATGAAGAGAAGGGGTGAAGAGCAGAGGTGAAGAGAAGTGGTGAAGAGTAGAGGTGAAGAGTAGAGGTGATGAGCAGAGATGAAGAGAAGGGGTAAAGAGCAGAGGTGAAGAGAAGAGGTGAAGAGCAGAGATGATGAGCAGAGATGCAGAGCAGAGGTGAAGAGAAGGGGTGAAGGGCAGAGGTGAGGAGCAGAGATGAAGAGCAGAGATGAAGGGCAGAGATGAAGGGCAGAGGTGAAGAGCAGAGATGAAGAGCAGAGATTAAGAGCAGAGATGAAGAGCAGAGATGTTGAACAGAGATGAAGAGCAGAGGTGAAGAGTAGAGGTGAAGAGCAGAGATGAAGAGCAGAGGTGAAGAGCAGAGATGAAGAGAAGAGGTGAAGAGCAGAGATGAAGAGTAGAGATGAAGAGCAGAGATGTTGAGCAGAGATGAAGAGCAGAGGTGAAGAGTAGAGGTGAAGAGCAGAGATGAAGGGCAGAGGTGAAGAGCAGAGATGAAAAGAAGAGGTGAAGAGCAGAGATGAAGAGCAGAGATGAAGAGCAGAGGTGAAGAGAAGAAGTGAAGAGCAGAGATGATGTGGAGAGATGAAGAGCAGAGGTGATGAGCAGAGATGAAGAGCAGAGGTGAAGAGCAGAGATGAAGAGCAGAGGTGATGAGCAGAGATGAAGGGCAGAGATGAAGGGCAGAGATGAAGAACGGAGATGAAGTGCGGAGATTAGGGGCAGAGATGAAGAGCAGAGATGAAGAGCAGAGATGAAGAACAGAGATGAAGAGCAGAGATGAAGGGCAGAGATGAAGGGCAGAGATGAGGGGCAGAGATGAAGAGCAGAGATGAAGAGCAGAGATGAGGGGCAGAGATGAAGAGCAGAGATGAAGAGCAGAGATGAAGAGCGGAGATGAAGAGCAGAGATGAGGGGCAGAGATGAAGAGCAGAGATGAAGAGAAGGGGTGAAGAGCAGAGGTGAAGAGAATAGGTGAAGAGCAGAGATGAAGAGCAGAGGTGAAGAGCAGAGATGAAGAGCAGAGGTGAAGAGCAGAGATGAAGAGCAGAGGTGAAGAGCAGAGGTGAAGAGCAGAGATGAAGAGCAGAGGTGAAGAGCAGAGGTGATGAGGAGAGATGAAGGGCAGAGGTGAAGAGAATAGGTGAAAAGCAGAGGTGAAGAGCAGAGGTGAAGAGCAGAGATGAAGAGCAGAGGTGATGAGCAGAGATGAAGAGCAGAGGTGATGAGCAGAGATGAAGAGAAGGGGTGAAGAGCAGAGGTGAAGAGAAGAGGTGAAGAGCAGAGGTGAAGAGCAGAGATGAAGAGCAGAGGTGAAGAGCAGAGGTGATGAGCAGAGATGAATAGAAGGGGTGAAGAGCAGAGGTGAAAAGCAGAGATGAAGGGCAGAGGTGAAGAGCAGAGGTGAAAAGCAGAGATGAAGCGCAGAGGTGAAGAGCAGAGGTGAAGAGCAGATGAAGGGCAGAGGTGAAGAGAAGGGGTGAAAAGCAGAGATGAAGAGCAGAGGTAAAGAGCAGAGATGATGAGCAGAGATGAAGAGCAGAGGTGAAGAGAAGAGGTGAAGAGCAGAGATGAAGAGCAGAGATGAAGAGAAGAGGTGAAGAGCAGAGATGAAGAGCAGAGGTGAAGAGAAGAGGTGAAGAGCAGAGATAATGAGCAAAGGTGAAGAGCAGAGGTGAAGGGCAGAGATGAAGAGCAGAGGTGATGAGCAGAGATGAAGAGAAGGGGTGAAGAGCAGAGGTGAAAAGGAGAGATTAAGAGCAGAGGTGATGAGCAGAGATGAAGAGAAGGGGTGAAGAGCAGAGGTGAAGAGAAGAGGTGAAGAGTAGAGGTGATGAGCAGAGATGAAGAGAAGGGGTAAAGAGCAGAGGTGAAGAGAAGAGGTGAAGAGCAGAGATGATGAGCAGAGATGAAGGGCAGAGATGAAGTGCAGAGATGAAGAGCAGATATGTTGAGCAGAGATGAAGAGCAGAGGTGAAGAGTAGAGGTGAAGAGCAGAGATGAAGAGCAGAGGTGAAGAGCAGAGATGAAGAGAAGAGGTGAAGAGCAGAGATGAAGAGCAGAGGTGAAGAGCAGGGATGAAGAGCAGAGATGAAGAGCAGAGATGTTGAGCAGAGATGAAGAGCAGAGGTGAAGAGTAGAGGTGAAGAGCAGAGATGAAGAGCAGAGATGAAGAGCAGAGGTGAAGAGCAGAGATGAAGAGAAGAGGTGATGAGCAGAGATGAAGAGAAGGGGTGAAGAGTAGAGGTGAAGAGAATAGGTGAAGAGCAGAGGTGAAGAGCAGAGGTGAAGAGCAGAGATGAAGAGCAGAGGTGAAGAGCAGAGATGAAGAGCAGAGGTGAAGAGCAGAGGTGAAGAGCAGAGATGAAGATCAGAGGTGAAGAGCAAAGGTGATGAGCAGAGATGAAGAGGAGAGGTGATGAGCAGAGATGAAGGGCAGAGGTGAAGAGAATAGGTGAAGAGCAGAGGTGAAGAGCAGAGGTGAAGAGCAGAGATGAAGAGCAGAGGTGATGAGCAGAGATGAAGAGCAGAGGTGATGAGCAGAGATGAAGAGCAGAGGTGATGAGCAGAGATGAAGAGAAGGGGTGAAGAGCAGAGGTGAAGAGAAGAGGTGAGAGCAGAGGTGAAGAGCAGAGATGAAGAGCAGAGGTGAAGAGCAGAGGTGATGAGCAGAGATGAATAGAAGGGGTGAAGAGCAGAGGTGAAAAGCAGAGATGAAGAGCAGAGGTGAAGAGCAGAGGTGAAAAGCAGAGGTGAAGAGAAGAAGTGAAGAGCAGAGATGATGAGGAGAGATGAAGAGCAGAGGTGATGAGCAGAGATGAAGAGCAGAGGTGAAGAGCAGAGATGAAGAGCAGAGGTGATGAGCAGAGATGAAGGGCAGACATGAAGGGCAGAGATGAAGAACGGAGATGAAGAGCGGAGATGAGGGGCAGAGATGAAGAGCAGAGATGAAGAGCAGAGATAAAGGGCAGAGGTGAAGAGAAGAGGTGAAGAGCAGAGATGAAGAGCAGAGATGAAGAGCAGAGGTGAAGAGAAGAGGTGAATAGCAGAGATGATGAGCAGAGATGAAGAACAAAGGTGAAGAGCAGAGGTGAAGGGCAGAGGTGAAGAGCAGAGATGAAGAGCAGGGGTGAAGAGAAGAGGTGAAGAGCAGAGATGAAGAGCAGAGGTGAAGAGCAGAGGTGAAGAGCAGAGGTGAAGAGCAGAGGTGATGAGCAGAGATGAAGAGCAGAGGTGATGGGCAGAGATGAAGAGAAGGGGTGAAGAGCAGAGGTGATGAGCAGAGATGAAGAGCAGAGGTGATGAGCAGAGATGAAGAGAAGGGGTGAAGAGTAGAGGTGAAGAGAATAGGTGAAGAGCAGAGGTGAAGAGCAGAGGTGAAGAGCAGAGATGAAGAGCAGAGGTGAAGAGCAGAGATGAAGAGCAGAGGTGAAGAGCAGAGGTGAAGAGCAGAGATGAAGATCAGAGGTGAAGAGCAAAGGTGATGAGCAGAGATGAAGAGCAGAGGTGATGAGCAGAGATGAAGGGCAGAGGTGAAGAGAATAGGTGAAGAGCAGAGGTGAAGAGCAGAGGTGAAGAGCAGAGATGAAGAGCAGAGGTGATGAGCAGAGATGAAGAGCAGAGGTGATGAGCAGAGATGAAGAGCAGAGGTGATGAGCAGAGATGAAGAGAAGGGGTGAAGAGCAGAGGTGAAGAGAAGAGGTGAGAGCAGAGGTGAAGAGCAGAGATGAAGAGCAGAGGTGAAGAGCAGAGGTGATGAGCAGAGATGAATAGAAGGGGTGAAGAGCAGAGGTGAAAAGCAGAGATGAAGAGCAGAGGTGAAGAGCAGAGGTGAAAAGCAGAGATGAAGAGCAGAGATGAAGAGCAGAGATGAAGAGCAGAGGTGAAGAGAAGAGGTGAAGAGCAGAGATGAAGAGCAGAGATGAAGAGCAGAGGTGAAGAGAAGAGGTGAATAGCAGAGCTGATGAGCAGAGATGAAGAGCAAAGGTGAAGAGCAGAGGTGAAGGGCAGAGATGAAGAACAGAGGTGATGAGCAGAGATGAAGAGAAGGGGTGAAGAGCAGAGGTGAAGAGAAGTGGTGAAGAGTAGAGGTGAAGAGTAGAGGTGATGAGCAGAGATGAAGAGAAGGGGTAAAGAGCAGAGGTGAAGAGAAGAGGTGAAGAGCAGAGATGATGAGCAGAGATGCAGAGCAGAGGTGAAGAGAAGGGGTGAAGGGCAGAGGTGAGGAGCAGAGATGAAGAGCAGAGATGAAGGGCAGAGATGAAGGGCAGAGGTGAAGAGCAGAGATGAAGAGCAGAGATTAAGAGCAGAGATGAAGAGCAGAGATGTTGAACAGAGATGAAGAGCAGAGGTGAAGAGTAGAGGTGAAGAGCAGAGATGAAGAGCAGAGGTGAAGAGCAGAGATGAAGAGAAGAGGTGAAGAGCAGAGATGAAGAGTAGAGATGAAGAGCAGAGATGTTGAGCAGAGATGAAGAGCAGAGGTGAAGAGTAGAGGTGAAGAGCAGAGATGAAGGGCAGAGGTGAAGAGCAGAGATGAAAAGAAGAGGTGAAGAGCAGAGATGAAGAGCAGAGATGAAGAGCAGAGGTGAAGAGAAGAAGTGAAGAGCAGAGATGATGAGGAGAGATGAAGAGCAGAGGTGATGAGCAGAGATGAAGAGCAGAGGTGAAGAGCAGAGATGAAGAGCAGAGGTGATGAGCAGAGATGAAGGGCAGAGATGAAGGGCAGAGATGAAGAACGGAGATGAAGTGCGGAGATTAGGGGCAGAGATGAAGAGCAGAGATGAAGAGCAGAGGTGAAGAGCAGAGGTGAAGAGCAGAGGTGATGAGCAGAGATGAAGAGCAGAGGTGATGGGCAGAGATGAAGAGAAGGGGTGAAGAGCAGAGGTGATGAGCAGAGATGAAGAGCAGAGGTGATGAGCAGAGATGAAGAGAAGGGGTGAAGAGTAGAGGTGAAGAGAATAGGTGAAGAGCAGAGGTGAAGAGCAGAGGTGAAGAGCAGAGATGAAGAGCAGAGGTGAAGAGCAGAGATGAAGAGCAGAGGTGAAGAGCAGAGGTGAAGAGCAGAGATGAAGATCAGAGGTGAAGAGCAAAGGTGATGAGCAGAGATGAAGAGCAGAGGTGATGAGCAGAGATGAAGGGCAGAGGTGAAGAGAATAGGTGAAGAGCAGAGGTGAAGAGCAGAGGTGAAGAGCAGAGATGAAGAGCAGAGGTGATGAGCAGAGATGAAGAGCAGAGGTGATGAGCAGAGATGAAGAGCAGAGGTGATGAGCAGAGATGAAGAGAAGGGGTGAAGAGCAGAGGTGAAGAGCAGAGGTGAAGAGCAGAGGTGAAAAGCAGAGGTGAAGAGAAGAAGTGAAGAGCAGAGATGATGAGGAGAGATGAAGAGCAGAGGTGATGAGCAGAGATGAAGAGCAGAGGTGAAGAGCAGAGATGAAGAGCAGAGGTGATGAGCAGAGATGAAGGGCAGACATGAAGGGCAGAGATGAAGAACGGAGATGAAGAGCGGAGATGAGGGGCAGAGATGAAGAGCAGAGATGAAGAGCAGAGATAAAGGGCAGAGGTGAAGAGAAGAGGTGAAGAGCAGAGATGAAGAGCAGAGATGAAGAGCAGAGGTGAAGAGAAGAGGTGAATAGCAGAGATGATGAGCAGAGATGAAGAACAAAGGTGAAGAGCAGAGGTGAAGGGCAGAGGTGAAGAGCAGAGATGAAGAGCAGGGGTGAAGAGAAGAGGTGAAGAGCAGAGATGAAGAGCAGAGGTGAAGAGCAGAGGTGAAGAGCAGAGGTGAAGAGCAGAGGTGATGAGCAGAGATGAAGAGCAGAGGTGATGGGCAGAGATGAAGAGAAGGGGTGAAGAGCAGAGGTGATGAGCAGAGATGAAGAGCAGAGGTGATGAGCAGAGATGAAGAGAAGGGGTGAAGAGTAGAGGTGAAGAGAATAGGTGAAGAGCAGAGGTGAAGAGCAGAGGTGAAGAGCAGAGATGAAGAGCAGAGGTGAAGAGCAGAGATGAAGAGCAGAGGTGAAGAGCAGAGGTGAAGAGCAGAGATGAAGATCAGAGGTGAAGAGCAAAGGTGATGAGCAGAGATGAAGAGCAGAGGTGATGAGCAGAGATGAAGGGCAGAGGTGAAGAGAATAGGTGAAGAGCAGAGGTGAAGAGCAGAGGTGAAGAGCAGAGATGAAGAGCAGAGGTGATGAGCAGAGATGAAGAGCAGAGGTGATGAGCAGAGATGAAGAGCAGAGGTGATGAGCAGAGATGAAGAGAAGGGGTGAAGAGCAGAGGTGAAGAGAAGAGGTGAGAGCAGAGGTGAAGAGCAGAGATGAAGAGCAGAGGTGAAGAGCAGAGGTGATGAGCAGAGATGAATAGAAGGGGTGAAGAGCAGAGGTGAAAAGCAGAGATGAAGAGCAGAGGTGAAGAGCAGAGGTGAAAAGCAGAGATGAAGAGCAGAGATGAAGAGCAGAGATGAAGAGCAGAGGTGAAGAGAAGAGGTGAAGAGCAGAGATGAAGAGCAGAGATGAAGAGCAGAGGTGAAGAGAAGAGGTGAATAGCAGAGCTGATGAGCAGAGATGAAGAGCAAAGGTGAAGAGCAGAGGTGAAGGGCAGAGATGAAGAACAGAGGTGATGAGCAGAGATGAAGAGAAGGGGTGAAGAGCAGAGGTGAAGAGAAGTGGTGAAGAGTAGAGGTGAAGAGTAGAGGTGATGAGCAGAGATGAAGAGAAGGGGTAAAGAGCAGAGGTGAAGAGAAGAGGTGAAGAGCAGAGATGATGAGCAGAGATGCAGAGCAGAGGTGAAGAGAAGGGGTGAAGGGCAGAGGTGAGGAGCAGAGATGAAGAGCAGAGATGAAGGGCAGAGATGAAGGGCAGAGGTGAAGAGCAGAGATGAAGAGCAGAGATTAAGAGCAGAGATGAAGAGCAGAGATGTTGAACAGAGATGAAGAGCAGAGGTGAAGAGTAGAGGTGAAGAGCAGAGATGAAGAGCAGAGGTGAAGAGCAGAGATGAAGAGAAGAGGTGAAGAGCAGAGATGAAGAGTAGAGATGAAGAGCAGAGATGTTGAGCAGAGATGAAGAGCAGAGGTGAAGAGTAGAGGTGAAGAGCAGAGATGAAGGGCAGAGGTGAAGAGCAGAGATGAAAAGAAGAGGTGAAGAGCAGAGATGAAGAGCAGAGATGAAGAGCAGAGGTGAAGAGAAGAAGTGAAGAGCAGAGATGATGAGGAGAGATGAAGAGCAGAGGTGATGAGCAGAGATGAAGAGCAGAGGTGAAGAGCAGAGATGAAGAGCAGAGGTGATGAGCAGAGATGAAGGGCAGAGATGAAGGGCAGAGATGAAGAACGGAGATGAAGTGCGGAGATTAGGGGCAGAGATGAAGAGCAGAGGTGATGGGCAGAGATGAAGAGAAGGGGTGAAGAGCAGAGGTGATGAGCAGAGATGAAGAGCAGAGGTGATGAGCAGAGATGAAGAGAAGGGGTGAAGAGTAGAGGTGAAGAGAATAGGTGAAGAGCAGAGGTGAAGAGCAGAGGTGAAGAGCAGAGATGAAGAGCAGAGGTGAAGAGCAGAGATGAAGAGCAGAGGTGAAGAGCAGAGGTGAAGAGCAGAGATGAAGATCAGAGGTGAAGAGCAAAGGTGATGAGCAGAGATGAAGAGCAGAGGTGATGAGCAGAGATGAAGGGCAGAGGTGAAGAGAATAGGTGAAGAGCAGAGGTGAAGAGCAGAGGTGAAGAGCAGAGATGAAGAGCAGAGGTGATGAGCAGAGATGAAGAGCAGAGGTGATGAGCAGAGATGAAGAGCAGAGGTGATGAGCAGAGATGAAGAGAAGGGGTGAAGAGCAGAGGTGAAGAGAAGAGGTGAGAGCAGAGGTGAAGAGCAGAGATGAAGAGCAGAGGTGAAGAGCAGAGGTGATGAGCAGAGATGAATAGAAGGGGTGAAGAGCAGAGGTGAAAAGCAGAGATGAAGAGCAGAGGTGAAGAGCAGAGGTGAAAAGCAGAGATGAAGAGCAGAGATGAAGAGCAGAGATGAAGAGCAGAGGTGAAGAGAAGAGGTGAAGAGCAGAGATGAAGAGCAGAGATGAAGAGCAGAGGTGAAGAGAAGAGGTGAATAGCAGAGCTGATGAGCAGAGATGAAGAGCAAAGGTGAAGAGCAGAGGTGAAGGGCAGAGATGAAGAACAGAGGTGATTAGCAGAGATGAAGAGAAGGGGTGAAGAGCAGAGGTGAAGAGAAGTGGTGAAGAGTAGAGGTGAAGAGTAGAGGTGATGAGCAGAGATGAAGAGAAGGGGTAAAGAGCAGAGGTGAAGAGTAGAGGTGAAGAGCAGAGATGATGAGCAGAGATGCAGAGCAGAGGTGAAGAGAAGGGGTGAAGGGCAGAGGTGAGGAGCAGAGATGAAGAGCAGAGATGAAGGGCAGAGATGAAGGGCAGAGGTGAAGAGCAGAGATGAAGAGCAGAGATTAAGAGCAGAGATGAAGAGCAGAGATGTTGAACAGAGATGAAGAGCAGAGGTGAAGAGTAGAGGTGAAGAGCAGAGATGAAGAGCAGAGGTGAAGAGCAGAGATGAAGAGAAGAGGTGAAGAGCAGAGATGAAGAGTAGAGATGAAGAGCAGAGATGTTGAGCAGAGATGAAGAGCAGAGGTGAAGAGTAGAGGTGAAGAGCAGAGATGAAGGGCAGAGGTGAAGAGCAGAGATGAAAAGAAGAGGTGAAGAGCAGAGATGAAGAGCAGAGATGAAGAGCAGAGGTGAAGAGAAGAAGTGAAGAGCAGAGATGATGAGGAGAGATGAAGAGCAGAGGTGATGAGCAGAGATGAAGAGCAGAGGTGAAGAGCAGAGATGAAGAGCAGAGGTGATGAGCAGAGATGAAGGGCAGAGATGAAGGGCAGAGATGAAGAACGGAGATGAAGTGCGGAGATTAGGGGCAGAGATGAAGAGCAGAGATGAAGAGCAGAGATGAAGAACAGAGATGAAGAGCAGAGATGAAGGGCAGAGATGAAGGGCAGAGATGAGGGGCAGAGATGAAGAGCAGAGATGAAGAGCAGAGATGAGGGGCAGAGATGAAGAGCAGAGATGAAGAGCAGAGATGAAGAGCGGAGATGAAGAGCAGAGATGAGGGGCAGAGATGAAGAGCAGAGATGAAGAGAAGGGGTGAAGAGCAGAGGTGAAGAGAATAGGTGAAGAGCAGAGATGAAGAGCAGAGGTGAAGAGCAGAGATGAAGAGCAGAGGTGAGGAGCAGAGATGAAGAGCAGAGGTGAAGAGCAGAGGTGAAGAGCAGAGATGAAGAGCAGAGGTGAAGAGCAGAGGTGATGAGCAGAGATGAAGGGCAGAGGTGAAGAGAATAGGTGAAAAGCAGAGGTGAAGAGCAGAGGTGAAGAGCAGAGATGAAGAGCAGAGGTGATGAGCAGAGATGAAGAGCAGAGGTGATGAGCAGAGATGAAGAGAAGGGGTGAAGAGCAGAGGTGAAGAGAAGAGGTGAAGAGCAGAGGTGAAGAGCAGAGATGAAGAGCAGAGGTGAAGAGCAGAGGTGATGAGCAGAGATGAATAGAAGGGGTGAAGAGCAGAGGTGAAAAGCAGAGATGAAGGGCAGAGGTGAAGAGCAGAGGTGAAAAGCAGAGATGAAGCGCAGAGGTGAAGAGCAGAGGTGAAGAGCAGATGAAGGGCAGAGGTGAAGAGAAGGGGTGAAAAGCAGAGATGAAGAGCAGAGGTAAAGAGCAGAGATGATGAGCAGAGATGAAGAGCAGAGGTGAAGAGAAGAGGTGAAGAGCAGAGATGAAGAGCAGAGATGAAGAGAAGAGGTGAAGAGCAGAGATGAAGAGCAGAGGTGAAGAGAAGAGGTGAAGAGCAGAGATAATGAGCAAAGGTGAAGAGCAGAGGTGAAGGGCAGAGATGAAGAGCAGAGGTGATGAGCAGAGATGAAGAGAAGGGGTGAAGAGCAGAGGTGAAAAGGAGAGATTAAGAGCAGAGGTGATGAGCAGAGATGAAGAGAAGGGGTGAAGAGCAGAGGTGAAGAGAAGAGGTGAAGAGTAGAGGTGATGAGCAGAGATGAAGAGAAGGGGTAAAGAGCAGAGGTGAAGAGAAGAGGTGAAGAGCAGAGATGATGAGCAGAGATGAAGGGCAGAGATGAAGTGCAGAGATGAAGAGCAGATATGTTGAGCAGAGATGAAGGGCAGAGATGTTGAACAGAGATGAAGAGCAGAGGTGAAGAGTAGAGGTGAAGAGCAGAGATGAAGAGCAGAGGTGAAGAGCAGAGATGAAGAGAAGAGGTGAAGAGCAGAGATGAAGAGCAGAGGTGAAGAGCAGGGATGAAGAGCAGAGATGAAGAGCAGAGATGTTGAGCAGAGATGAAGAGCAGAGGTGAAGAGTAGAGGTGAAGAGCAGAGATGAAGAGCAGAGATGAAGAGCAGAGGTGAAGAGCAGAGATGAAGAGAAGAGGTGAAGAGCAGAGATGAAGAGCAGAGGTGAAGTGAAGAAGTGAAGAGCAGAGATGATGAGGAGAGATGAAGAGCAGAGGTGATGAGCAGAGATGAAGAGCAGAGGTGAAGAGCAGAGATGAAGAGCAGAGGTGATGAGCAGAGATGAAGGGCAGAGATGAAGGGCAGAGATGATGAACGGAGATGAAGAGCGGAGATGAGGGGCAGAGATGAAGAGCAGAGATGAAGAGCAGAGATCAAGAGCAGAGGTGAAGAGAAGAGGTGAAGAGCAGAGATGAAGAGCAGAGGTGAAGAGAAGAGGTGAATAGCAGAGATGATGAGCAGAGATGAAGAGCAAAGGTGAGGAGCAGAGGTGAAGATAATAGGTGAAGAGCAGAGGTGAAGAGCAGAGCTGAAGAGCAGAGGTGAAGAGCAGAGATGAAGAGAAGGGGTGAAGAGCAGAGATGAAGAGAATAGGTGAGGAGCAGAGGTGAAGAGCAGAGGTGAAGAGCAGAGGTGAAGAGCAGAGGTGAAGAGCAGAGATGAAGAGCAGAGGTGAAGAGCAGAGATGAAGAGCAGAGATGAAGAGCAGAGGTGAAGAGCAGAGGTGAAGAGCAGAGATGAAGAGCAGAGGTGAAGAGCAGAGATGAAGAGCAGGGGTGAAGAAAAGAGGTGAAGAGCAGAGATGAAGAGCAGAGGTGAAGAGCAGAGGTGAAGAGCAAAGGTGAAGAGAAGAGGTGAAGAGCAGAGATGAAGAGAAGAGGTGAAGAGCAGAGATGAAGAGCAGAGGTGAAGAGCAGAGGTGAAGAGCAGAGATGAAGAGCAGAGGTGAAGAGCAGAGGTGATGAGCAGAGATGAAGAGCAGAGGTGATGAGCAGAGATGAAGAGAAGGGGTGAAGAGCAGAGGTGATGAGCAGAGATGAAGAGCAGAGGTGATGAGCAGAGATGAAGAGAAGGGGTGAAGAGTAGAGGTGAAGAGAATAGGTGAAGAGCAGAGGTGAAGAGCAGAGGTGAAGAGCAGAGATGAAGAGCAGAGGTGAAGAGCAGAGATGAAGAGCAGAGGTGAAGAGCAGAGATGTTGAGCAGAGATGAAGAGCAGAGGTGAAGAGTAGAGGTGTTGAACAGAGATGAAGAGCAGAGGTGATGAGCAGAGATGAAGAGAAGGGGTGAAGAGTAGAGGTGAAGAGAATAGGTGAAGACCAGAGGTGAAGAGCAGAGGTGAAGAGCAGAGATGAAGAGCAGAGGTGAAGAGCAGAGATGAAGAGCAGAGGTGAAGAGCAGAGATGATGAGCAGAGATGAAGAGCAGAGGTGAAGAGCAGAGATGTTGAACAGAGATGAAGAGCAGAGGTGAAGAGTAGAGGTGAAGAGCAGAGATGAAGAGCAGAGGTGAAGAGCAGAGATGAAGAGAAGAGGTGAAGAGCAGAGATGAAGAGCAGAGGTGAAGAGCAGAGATGAAGAGCAGAGATGAAGAGCAGAGATGTTGAGCAGAGATGAAGAGCAGAGGTGAAGAGTAGAGGTGAAGAGCAGAGATGAAGAGCAGAGATGAAGAGCAGAGGTGAAGAGCAGAGATGAAGAGAAGAGGTGAAGAGCAGAGATGAAGAGCAGAGGTGAAGAGAAGAAGTGAAGAGCAGAGATGATGAGGAGAGATGAAGAGCAGAGGTGATGAGCAGAGATGAAGAGTAGGGGTGAAGAGCAGAGATGAAGAGCAGAGGTGATGAGCAGAGATCAAGGGCAGAGATGAAGGGCAGAGATGAAGAACGGAGATGAAGAGCGGAGATGAGGGGCAGAGATGAAGAGCAGAGATGAAGAGCAGAGATAAAGGGCAGAGGTGAAGAGAAGAGGTGAAGAGCAGAGATGAAGAGCAGAGATGAAGAGCAGAGGTGAAGAGAAGAGGTGAATAGCAGAGATGATGAGCAGAGATGAAGAACAAAGGTGAAGAGCAGAGGTGAAGGGCAGAGATGAAGAGTAGAGGTGATGAGCAGAGATGAAGAGAAGGGGTGAAGAGCAGAGGTGAAGATAATAGGTGAAGAGCAGAGGTGAAGAGCAGAGGTGAAGAGCAGAGATGAAGAGAAGGGGTGAAGAGCAGGGTAAAGAGAATAGGTGAAGAGCAGGGGTGAAGAGCAGAGGTGAAGAGCAGAGATGAAGAGCAGAGGTGAAGAGCAGAGGTGAAGAGCAGAGATGAAGAGCAGAGGTGAAGAGCAGAGGTGATGAGCAGAGATGAAGAGCAGAGGTGATGAGCAGAGATGAAGAGCAGAGATGAAGAGCAGAGGTGAAGAGCAGAGATGAACAGCAGAGGTGAAGAGCAGAGGTGATGAGCAGAGATGAAGAGCAGAGGTGATGAGCAGAGATGAAGAGAAGGGGTGAAGAGCAGAGGTGAAGAGAATAGGTGAGGAGCAGAGGTGAAGAGCAGAGGTGAAGAGCAGAGATGAAGAGCAGAGGTGAAGAGCAGAGATGAAGAGCAGAGATGAAGAGCAGAGGTGATGAGCAGAGATGAAGGGCAGAGGTGAAGAGGATAGGTGAAGAGTAGAGGTGAAGAGCAGAGGTGATGAGCAGAGATGAAGAGCAGAGGTGATGAGCAGAGATGAAGAGAAGGGGTGAAGAGCAGAGGTGAAGAGAAGAGGTTAAGAGCAGAGGTGAAGGGCAGAGATGAAGAGCAGAGGTGAAGAGCAGAGGTGATGAGCAGAGATGAATAGAAGGGGTGAAGAGCAGAGGTGAAAAGCAGAGATGAAGAGCAGAGGTGAAGAGCAGAGGTTTAAAGCAGAGATGAAGAGCAGTGGTGAAGAGCAGAGGTGAAGAGCAGATGAAGAGCAGAGGTGAAGAGCAGAGGTGAAAAGCAGAGATGAAGAGCAGAGGTGAAGAGCAGAGATGATGAGCAGAGATGAAGAGCAGTGGTGAAGAGAAGAGGTGAAGAGCAGAGGTGAAGAGCAGAGATGAAGAGCAGAGATGAAGAGCAGAGGTGAAGAGAAGAGGTGAAGAGCAGAGATGAAGAGCAGAGATGAAGAGCAGAGGTGAAGAGAAGAGGTGAATAGCAGAGATGATGAGCAGAGATGAAGAGCAAAGATGAAGAGCAGAGGTGAAGGGCAGAGATGAAGAGCAGAGGTGATGAGCAGAGATGAAGAGAAGGGGTAAAGAGCAGAGGTGAAGAGAAGAGGTGAAGAGCAGAGATAATGAGCAGAGATGCAGAGCAGGGGTGAAGAGAAGGGGTGAAGGGCAGAGGTGAAGAGCAGAGGTGAAGAGCAGAGATGAAGGGCAGAGATGAAGGGCAGAGGTGAAGAGCAGAGATGAAGAGCAGAGATTAAGAGCAGAGATGAAGAGCAGAGATGTTGAACAGAGATGAAGAGCAGAGGTGAAGAGTAGAGGTGAAGAGCAGAGATGAAGAGCAGAGGTGAAGAGCAGAGATGAAGAGAAGAAGTGAAGAGCAGAGATGATGAGGAGAGATGAAGAGCAGAGGTGATGAGCAGAGATGAAGAGCAGAGGTGAAGAGCAGAGATGAAGAGCAGAGGTGATGAGCAGAGATGAAGGGCAGACATGAAGGGCAGAGATGAAGAACGGAGATGAAGAGCGGAGATGAGGGGCAGAGATGAAGAGCAGAGATGAAGAGCAGAGATAAAGGGCAGAGGTGAAGAGAAGAGGTGAAGAGCAGAGATGAAGAGCAGAGATGAAGAGCAGAGGTGAAGAGAAGAGGTGAATAGCAGAGATGATGAGCAGAGATGAAGAACAAAGGTGAAGAGCAGAGGTGAAGGGCAGAGGTGAAGAGCAGAGATGAAGAGCAGGGGTGAAGAGAAGAGGTGAAGAGCAGAGATGAAGAGCAGAGGTGAAGAGCAGAGGTGAAGAGCAGAGGTGAAGAGCAGAGGTGAAGAGCAGAGGTGATGAGCAGAGATGAAGAGCAGAGGTGATGGGCAGAGATGAAGAGAAGGGGTGAAGAGCAGAGGTGATGAGCAGAGATGAAGAGCAGAGGTGATGAGCAGAGATGAAGAGAAGGGGTGAAGAGTAGAGGTGAAGAGAATAGGTGAAGAGCAGAGGTGAAGAGCAGAGGTGAAGAGCAGAGATGAAGAGCAGAGGTGAAGAGCAGAGATGAAGAGCAGAGGTGAAGAGCAGAGGTGAAGAGCAGAGATGAAGATCAGAGGTGAAGAGCAAAGGTGATGAGCAGAGATGAAGAGCAGAGGTGATGAGCAGAGATGAAGGGCAGAGGTGAAGAGAATAGGTGAAGAGCAGAGGTGAAGAGCAGAGGTGAAGAGCAGAGATGAAGAGCAGAGGTGATGAGCAGAGATGAAGAGCAGAGGTGATGAGCAGAGATGAAGAGCAGAGGTGATGAGCAGAGATGAAGAGAAGGGGTGAAGAGCAGAGGTGAAGAGAAGAGGTGAGAGCAGAGGTGAAGAGCAGAGATGAAGAGCAGAGGTGAAGAGCAGGGGTGATGAGCAGAGATGAATAGAAGGGGTGAAGAGCAGAGGTGAAAAGCAGAGATGAAGAGCAGAGGTGAAGAGCAGAGGTGAAAAGCAGAGATGAAGAGCAGAGATGAAGAGCAGAGATGAAGAGCAGAGGTGAAGAGAAGAGGTGAAGAGCAGAGATGAAGAGCAGAGATGAAGAGCAGAGGTGAAGAGAAGAGGTGAATAGCAGAGCTGATGAGCAGAGATGAAGAGCAAAGGTGAAGAGCAGAGGTGAAGGGCAGAGATGAAGAACAGAGGTGATGAGCAGAGATGAAGAGAAGGGGTGAAGAGCAGAGGTGAAGAGAAGTGGTGAAGAGTAGAGGTGAAGAGTAGAGGTGATGAGCAGAGATGAAGAGAAGGGGTAAAGAGCAGAGGTGAAGAGAAGAGGTGAAGAGCAGAGATGATGAGCAGAGATGCAGAGCAGAGGTGAAGAGAAGGGGTGAAGGGCAGAGGTGAGGAGCAGAGATGAAGAGCAGAGATGAAGGGCAGAGATGAAGGGCAGAGGTGAAGAGCAGAGATGAAGAGCAGAGATTAAGAGCAGAGATGAAGAGCAGAGATGTTGAACAGAGATGAAGAGCAGAGGTGAAGAGTAGAGGTGAAGAGCAGAGATGAAGAGCAGAGGTGAAGAGCAGAGATGAAGAGAAGAGGTGAAGAGCAGAGATGTTGAGCAGAGATGAAGAGCAGAGGTGAAGAGTAGAGGTGAAGAGCAGAGATGAAGGGCAGAGGTGAAGAGCAGAGATGAAAAGAAGAGGTGAAGAGCAGAGATGAAGAGCAGAGATGAAGAGCAGAGGTGAAGAGAAGAAGTGAAGAGCAGAGATGATGAGGAGAGATGAAGAGCAGAGGTGATGAGCAGAGATGAAGAGCAGAGGTGAAGAGCAGAGATGAAGAGCAGAGGTGATGAGCAGAGATGAAGGGCAGAGATGAAGGGCAGAGATGAAGAACGGAGATGAAGTGCGGAGATTAGGGGCAGAGATGAAGAGCAGAGATGAAGAGCAGAGATGAAGAACAGAGATGAAGAGCAGAGATGAAGGGCAGAGATGAAGGGCAGAGATGAGGGGCAGAGATGAAGGGCAGAGATGAAGAGCAGAGATGAGGGGCAGAGATGAAGAGCAGAGATGAAGAGCAGAGATGAAGAGCGGAGATGAAGAGCAGAGGTGAAGAGCAGAGGTGAAGAGCAGAGATGAAGAACGGAGATGAAGAGCGGAGATGAGGGGCAGAGATTAAGAGCAGAGATTAAGAGCAGAGATGAAGAGCAGAGGTGAAGAACGTAGATGAAGAGCGGAGATGAGGGGCAGAGATTAAGAGCAGAGATTAAGAGCAGAGATGAAGAGCAGAGGTGAAGAGAAGGGGTGAAGGGCAGAGATGAAGAGCGGAGATGAAGAGCGGAGATGAAGAGCAGAGATGAAGGGCAGAGATGAAGAGCAGAGATGAAGGGCGGAGATGAAGAGCAGAGATGAGGGGCAGAGATGAAGAGCAGAGATGAGGGGCAGAGATGAAGAGCAGAGATGAAGAGCAGAGATGAAGAGCGGAGATGAAGAGCAGAGATGAGGGGCAGAGATGAAGAGCAGAGATGAAGAGCAGAGGTGAAGAGCAGAGGTGATGAGCAGAGATGAAGAGAAGGGGTGAAGAGCAGAGGTGAAGAGCAGAGGTGAAGAGCAGAGATGAAGAGCAGAGGTGAAGAGCAGAGATGAAGAGCAGAGATGAAGAGCAGAGGTGATGAGCAGAGATGAAGAGCAGAGGTGAAGAGCAGAGGTGAAGAGCAGAGATGAAGAGCAGAGGTGATGAGCAGAGATGAAGAGAAGGGGTGAAGAGCAGAGGTGAAGAGAATAGGTGAAGAGCAGAGATGAAGAGCAGAGGTGAAGAGCAGAGATGAAGAGCAGAGGTGAAGAGCAGAGATGAAGAGCAGAGGTGAAGAGCAGAGGTGAAGAGCAGAGATGAAGAGCAGAGGTGAAGAGCAGAGGTGATGAGCAGAGATGAAGGGCAGAGGTGAAGAGAATAGGTGAAAAGCAGAGGTGAAGAGCAGAGGTGAAGAGCAGAGATGAAGAGCAGAGGTGATGAGCAGAGATGAAGAGCAGAGGTGATGAGCAGAGATGAAGAGAAGGGGTGAAGAGCAGAGGTGAAGAGAAGAGGTGAAGAGCAGAGGTGAAGAGCAGAGATGAAGAGCAGAGGTGAAGAGCAGAGGTGATGAGCAGAGATGAATAGAAGGGGTGAAGAGCAGAGGTGAAAAGCAGAGATGAAGGGCAGAGGTGAAGAGCAGAGGTGAAAAGCAGAGATGAAGCGCAGAGGTGAAGAGCAGAGGTGAAGAGCAGATGAAGGGCAGAGGTGAAGAGAAGGGGTGAAAAGCAGAGATGAAGAGCAGAGGTAAAGAGCAGAGATGATGAGCAGAGATGAAGAGCAGAGGTGAAGAGATGAGGTGAAGAGCAGAGATGAAGAGCAGAGATGAAGAGAAGAGGTGAAGAGCAGAGATGAAGAGCAGAGGTGAAGAGAAGAGGTGAAGAGCAGAGATAATGAGCAAAGGTGAAGAGCAGAGGTGAAGGGCAGAGATGAAGAGCAGAGGTGATGAGCAGAGATGAAGAGAAGGGGTGAAGAGCAGAGGTGAAAAGGAGAGATTAAGAGCAGAGGTGATGAGCAGAGATGAAGAGAAGGGGTGAAGAGCAGAGGTGAAGAGAAGAGGTGAAGAGTAGAGGTGATGAGCAGAGATGAAGAGAAGGGGTAAAGAGCAGAGGTGAAGAGAAGAGGTGAAGAGCAGAGATGATGAGCAGAGATGAAGGGCAGAGATGAAGTGCAGAGATGAAGAGCAGATATGTTGAGCAGAGATGAAGGGCAGAGATGTTGAACAGAGATGAAGAGCAGAGGTGAAGAGTGGAGGTGAAGAGCAGAGATGAAGAGCAGAGGTGAAGAGCAGAGATGAAGAGAAGAGGTGAAGAGCAGAGATGAAGAGCAGAGGTGAAGAGCAGGGATGAAGAGCAGAGATGAAGAGCAGAGATGTTGAGCAGAGATGAAGAGCAGAGGTGAAGAGTAGAGGTGAAGAGCAGAGATGAAGAGCAGAGATGAAGAGCAGAGGTGAAGAGCAGAGATGAAGAGAAGAGGTGAAGAGCAGAGATGAAGAGCAGAGGTGAAGTGAAGAAGTGAAGAGCAGAGATGATGAGGAGAGATGAAGAGCAGAGATGAAGAGCAGAGGTGAAGAGCAGAGATGAAGAGCAGAGGTGATGAGCAGAGATGAAGGGCAGAGATGAAGGGCAGAGATGAAGAACGGAGATGAAGAGCGGAGATGAGGGGCAGACATGAAGAGCAGAGATGAAGAGCAGAGATCAAGAGCAGAGGTGAAGAGAAGAGGTGAAGAGCAGAGATGAAGAGCAGAGGTGAAGAGAAGAGGTGAATAGCAGAGATGATGAGCAGAGATGAAGAGCAAAGGTGAGGAGCAGAGGTGAAGATAATAGGTGAAGAGCAGAGGTGAAGAGCAGAGATGAAGAGCAGAGGTGAAGAGCAGAGATGAAGAGAAGGGGTGAAGAGCAGAGATGAAGAGAATAGGTGAGGAGCAGAGGTGAAGAGCAGAGGTGAAGAGCAGAGGTGAAGAGCAGAGGTGAAGAGCAGAGATGAAGAGCAGAGGTGAAGAGCAGAGATGAAGAGCAGAGATGAAGAGCAGAGGTGAAGAGCAGAGGTGAAGAGCAGAGATGAAGAGCAGAGGTGAAGAGCAGAGATGAAGAGCAGGGGTGAAGAGAAGAGGTGAAGAGCAGAGATGAAGAGCAGAGGTGAAGAGCAGAGGTGAAGAGCAAAGATGAAGAGAAGAGGTGAAGAGCAGAGATGAAGAGAAGAGGTGAAGAGCAGAGATGAAGAGCAGAGGTGAAGAGCAGAGGTGAAGAGCAGTGATGAAGAGCAGAGGTGAAGAGCAGAGGTGATGAGCAGAGATGAAGAGCAGAGGTGATGAGCAGAGATGAAGAGAAGGGGTGAAGAGCAGAGGTGATGAGCAGAGATGAAGAGCAGAGGTGATGAGCAGAGATGAAGAGAAGGGGTGAAGAGTAGAGGTGAAGAGAATAGGTGAAGAGCAGAGGTGAAGAGCAGAGGTGAAGAGCAGAGATGAAGAGCAGAGGTGAAGAGCAGAGATGAAGAGCAGAGGTGAAGAGCAGAGGTGAAGAGCAGAGATGAAGAGCAGAGGTGAAGAGCAAAGGTGATGAGCAGAGATGAAGAGCAGAGGTGATGAGCAGAGATGAAGGGCAGAGGTGAAGAGAATAGGTGAAGAGCAGAGGTGAAGAGCAGAGGTGAAGAGCAGAGATGAAGAGCAGAGGTGATGAGCAGAGATGAAGAGCAGAGGTGATGAGCAGAGATGAAGAGAAGGGGTGAAGAGCAGAGATGAAGAGAAGAGGTGAAGAGCAGAGATGAAGAGCAGAGGTGAAGTGAAGAAGTGAAGAGCAGAGATGATGAGGAGAGATGAAGAGCAGAGGTGATGAGCAGAGATGAAGAGCAGAGGTGAAGAGCAGAGATGAAGAGCAGAGGTGATGAGCAGAGATGAAGGGCAGAGATGAAGGGCAGAGATGAAGAACGGAGATGAAGAGCGGAGATGAGGGGCAGAGATGAAGAGCAGAGATGAAGAGCAGAGATCAAGAGCAGAGGTGAAGAGAAGAGGTGAAGAGCAGAGATGAAGAGCAGAGGTGAAGAGAAGAGGTGAATAGCAGAGATGATGAGCAGAGACGAAGAGCAAAGGTGAAGAGCAGAGGTGAAGATAATAGGTGAAGAGCAGAGGTGAAGAGCAGAGATGAAGAGCAGAGGTGAAGAGCAGAGATGAAGAGAAGGGGTGAAGAGCAGAGATGAAGAGAATAGGTGAGGAGCAGAGGTGAAGAGCAGAGGTGAAGAGCAGAGGTGAAGAGCAGAGGTGAAGAGCAGAGATGAAGAGCAGAGGTGAAGAGCAGAGATGAAGAGCAGAGATGAAGAGCAGAGGTGAAGAGCAGAGATGAAGAGCAGAGGTGAAGAGCAGAGATGAAGAGCAGGGGTGAAGAGAAGAGGTGAAGAGCAGAGATGAAGAGCAGAGGTGAAGAGCAGAGGTGAAGAGCAAAGATGAAGAGAAGAGGTGAAGAGCAGAGATGAAGAGAAGAGGTGAAGAGCAGAGATGAAGAGCAGAGGTGAAGAGCAGAGGTGAAGAGCAGAGATGAAGAGCAGAGGTGAAGAGCAGAGGTGATGAGCAGAGATGAAGAGCAGAGGTGATGAGCAGAGATGAAGAGAAGGGGTGAAGAGCAGAGGTGATGAGCAGAGATGAAGAGCAGAGGTGATGAGCAGAGATGAAGAAAAGGGGTGAAGAGTAGAAGTGAAGAGAATAGGTGAAGAGCAGAGGTGAAGAGCAGAGGTGAAGAGCAGAGATGAAGAGCAGAGGTGATGAGCAGAGATGAAGAGCAGAGGTGATGAGCAGAGATGAAGAGAAGGGGTGAAGAGCAGAGGTGAAGAGAAGAGGTGAAGAGCAGAGGTGAAGAGCAGAGGTGATGAGCAGAGATGAATAGAAGGGGTGAAGAGCAGAGGTGAAAAGCAGAGATGAAGAGCAGAGATGAAGAGCAGAGGTGAAGAGCAGAGGTGAAGAGCAGAGATGAAGAACGGAGATGAAGAGCGGAGATGAGGGGCAGAGATTAAGAGCAGAGATTAAGAGCAGAGATGAAGAGCAGAGGTGAAGAACGTAGATGAAGAGCGGAGATGAGGGGCAGAGATTAAGAGCAGAGATTAAGAGCAGAGATGAAGAGCAGAGGTGAAGAGAAGGGGTGAAGGGCAGAGATGAAGAGCGGAGATGAAGAGCGGAGATGAAGAGCAGAGATGAAGGGCAGAGATGAAGAGCAGAGATGAAGGGCGGAGATGAAGAGCAGAGATGAGGGGCAGAGATGAAGAGCAGAGATGAGGGGCAGAGATGAAGAGCAGAGATGAAGAGCAGAGATGAAGAGCGGAGATGAAGAGCAGAGATGAGGGGCAGAGATGAAGAGCAGAGATGAAGAGCAGAGGTGAAGAGCAGAGGTGATGAGCAGAGATGAAGAGAAGGGGTGAAGAGCAGAGGTGAAGAGCAGAGGTGAAGAGCAGAGATGAAGAGCAGAGGTGAAGAGCAGAGATGAAGAGCAGAGATGAAGAGCAGAGGTGATGAGCAGAGATGAAGAGCAGAGGTGAAGAGCAGAGGTGAAGAGCAGAGATGAAGAGCAGAGGTGATGAGCAGAGATGAAGAGAAGGGGTGAAGAGCAGAGGTGAAGAGAATAGGTGAAGAGCAGAGATGAAGAGCAGAGGTGAAGAGCAGAGATGAAGAGCAGAGGTGAAGAGCAGAGATGAAGAGCAGAGGTGAAGAGCAGAGGTGAAGAGCAGAGATGAAGAGCAGAGGTGAAGAGCAGAGGTGATGAGCAGAGATGAAGGGCAGAGGTGAAGAGAATAGGTGAAAAGCAGAGGTGAAGAGCAGAGGTGAAGAGCAGAGATGAAGAGCAGAGGTGATGAGCAGAGATGAAGAGCAGAGGTGATGAGCAGAGATGAAGAGAAGGGGTGAAGAGCAGAGGTGAAGAGAAGAGGTGAAGAGCAGAGGTGAAGAGCAGAGATGAAGAGCAGAGGTGAAGAGCAGAGGTGATGAGCAGAGATGAATAGAAGGGGTGAAGAGCAGAGGTGAAAAGCAGAGATGAAGGGCAGAGGTGAAGAGCAGAGGTGAAAAGCAGAGATGAAGCGCAGAGGTGAAGAGCAGAGGTGAAGAGCAGATGAAGGGCAGAGGTGAAGAGAAGGGGTGAAAAGCAGAGATGAAGAGCAGAGGTAAAGAGCAGAGATGATGAGCAGAGATGAAGAGCAGAGGTGAAGAGAAGAGGTGAAGAGCAGAGATGAAGAGCAGAGATGAAGAGAAGAGGTGAAGAGCAGAGATGAAGAGCAGAGGTGAAGAGAAGAGGTGAAGAGCAGAGATAATGAGCAAAGGTGAAGAGCAGAGGTGAAGGGCAGAGATGAAGAGCAGAGGTGATGAGCAGAGATGAAGAGAAGGGGTGAAGAGCAGAGGTGAAAAGGAGAGATTAAGAGCAGAGGTGATGAGCAGAGATGAAGAGAAGGGGTGAAGAGCAGAGGTGAAGAGAAGAGGTGAAGAGTAGAGGTGATGAGCAGAGATGAAGAGAAGGGGTAAAGAGCAGAGGTGAAGAGAAGAGGTGAAGAGCAGAGATGATGAGCAGAGATGAAGGGCAGAGATGAAGTGCAGAGATGAAGAGCAGATATGTTGAGCAGAGATGAAGGGCAGAGATGTTGAACAGAGATGAAGAGCAGAGGTGAAGAGTGGAGGTGAAGAGCAGAGATGAAGAGCAGAGGTGAAGAGCAGAGATGAAGAGAAGAGGTGAAGAGCAGAGATGAAGAGCAGAGGTGAAGAGCAGGGATGAAGAGCAGAGATGAAGAGCAGAGATGTTGAGCAGAGATGAAGAGCAGAGGTGAAGAGTAGAGGTGAAGAGCAGAGATGAAGAGCAGAGATGAAGAGCAGAGGTGAAGAGCAGAGATGAAGAGAAGAGGTGAAGAGCAGAGATGAAGAGCAGAGGTGAAGTGAAGAAGTGAAGAGCAGAGATGATGAGGAGAGATGAAGAGCAGAGATGAAGAGCAGAGGTGAAGAGCAGAGATGAAGAGCAGAGGTGATGAGCAGAGATGAAGGGCAGAGATGAAGGGCAGAGATGAAGAACGGAGATGAAGAGCGGAGATGAGGGGCAGACATGAAGAGCAGAGATGAAGAGCAGAGATCAAGAGCAGAGGTGAAGAGAAGAGGTGAAGAGCAGAGATGAAGAGCAGAGGTGAAGAGAAGAGGTGAATAGCAGAGATGATGAGCAGAGATGAAGAGCAAAGGTGAGGAGCAGAGGTGAAGATAATAGGTGAAGAGCAGAGGTGAAGAGCAGAGATGAAGAGCAGAGGTGAAGAGCAGAGATGAAGAGAAGGGGTGAAGAGCAGAGATGAAGAGAATAGGTGAGGAGCAGAGGTGAAGAGCAGAGGTGAAGAGCAGAGGTGAAGAGCAGAGGTGAAGAGCAGAGATGAAGAGCAGAGGTGAAGAGCAGAGATGAAGAGCAGAGATGAAGAGCAGAGGTGAAGAGCAGAGGTGAAGAGCAGAGATGAAGAGCAGAGGTGAAGAGCAGAGATGAAGAGCAGGGGTGAAGAGAAGAGGTGAAGAGCAGAGATGAAGAGCAGAGGTGAAGAGCAGAGGTGAAGAGCAAAGATGAAGAGAAGAGGTGAAGAGCAGAGATGAAGAGAAGAGGTGAAGAGCAGAGATGAAGAGCAGAGGTGAAGAGCAGAGGTGAAGAGCAGTGATGAAGAGCAGAGGTGAAGAGCAGAGGTGATGAGCAGAGATGAAGAGCAGAGGTGATGAGCAGAGATGAAGAGAAGGGGTGAAGAGCAGAGGTGATGAGCAGAGATGAAGAGCAGAGGTGATGAGCAGAGATGAAGAGAAGGGGTGAAGAGTAGAGGTGAAGAGAATAGGTGAAGAGCAGAGGTGAAGAGCAGAGGTGAAGAGCAGAGATGAAGAGCAGAGGTGAAGAGCAGAGATGAAGAGCAGAGGTGAAGAGCAGAGGTGAAGAGCAGAGATGAAGAGCAGAGGTGAAGAGCAAAGGTGATGAGCAGAGATGAAGAGCAGAGGTGATGAGCAGAGATGAAGGGCAGAGGTGAAGAGAATAGGTGAAGAGCAGAGGTGAAGAGCAGAGGTGAAGAGCAGAGATGAAGAGCAGAGGTGATGAGCAGAGATGAAGAGCAGAGGTGATGAGCAGAGATGAAGAGAAGGGGTGAAGAGCAGAGATGAAGAGAAGAGGTGAAGAGCAGAGATGAAGAGCAGAGGTGAAGTGAAGAAGTGAAGAGCAGAGATGATGAGGAGAGATGAAGAGCAGAGGTGATGAGCAGAGATGAAGAGCAGAGGTGAAGAGCAGAGATGAAGAGCAGAGGTGATGAGCAGAGATGAAGGGCAGAGATGAAGGGCAGAGATGAAGAACGGAGATGAAGAGCGGAGATGAGGGGCAGAGATGAAGAGCAGAGATGAAGAGCAGAGATCAAGAGCAGAGGTGAAGAGAAGAGGTGAAGAGCAGAGATGAAGAGCAGAGGTGAAGAGAAGAGGTGAATAGCAGAGATGATGAGCAGAGACGAAGAGCAAAGGTGAAGAGCAGAGGTGAAGATAATAGGTGAAGAGCAGAGGTGAAGAGCAGAGATGAAGAGCAGAGGTGAAGAGCAGAGATGAAGAGAAGGGGTGAAGAGCAGAGATGAAGAGAATAGGTGAGGAGCAGAGGTGAAGAGCAGAGGTGAAGAGCAGAGGTGAAGAGCAGAGGTGAAGAGCAGAGATGAAGAGCAGAGGTGAAGAGCAGAGATGAAGAGCAGAGATGAAGAGCAGAGGTGAAGAGCAGAGATGAAGAGCAGAGGTGAAGAGCAGAGATGAAGAGCAGGGGTGAAGAGAAGAGGTGAAGAGCAGAGATGAAGAGCAGAGGTGAAGAGCAGAGGTGAAGAGCAAAGATGAAGAGAAGAGGTGAAGAGCAGAGATGAAGAGAAGAGGTGAAGAGCAGAGATGAAGAGCAGAGGTGAAGAGCAGAGGTGAAGAGCAGAGATGAAGAGCAGAGGTGAAGAGCAGAGGTGATGAGCAGAGATGAAGAGCAGAGGTGATGAGCAGAGATGAAGAGAAGGGGTGAAGAGCAGAGGTGATGAGCAGAGATGAAGAGCAGAGGTGATGAGCAGAGATGAAGAAAAGGGGTGAAGAGTAGAAGTGAAGAGAATAGGTGAAGAGCAGAGGTGAAGAGCAGAGGTGAAGAGCAGAGATGAAGAGCAGAGGTGATGAGCAGAGATGAAGAGCAGAGGTGATGAGCAGAGATGAAGAGAAGGGGTGAAGAGCAGAGGTGAAGAGAAGAGGTGAAGAGCAGAGGTGAAGAGCAGAGGTGATGAGCAGAGATGAATAGAAGGGGTGAAGAGCAGAGGTGAAAAGCAGAGATGAAGAGCAGAGATGAAGAGCAGAGGTGATGAGCAGAGATGAAGAGCAAAGGTGAAGAGCAGAGGTGAAGGGAAGAGATGAAGAACAGAGGTGATGAGCAGAGATGAAGAGAAGGGGTGAAGAGCAGAGGTGAAGAGAAGAGGTGAAGAGTAGAGGTGAAGAGTAGAGGTGATGAGCAGAGATGAAGAGAAGGGGTAAAGAGCAGAGGTGAAGAGAAGAGGTGAAGAGCAGAGATGATGAGCAGAGATGCAGAGCAGAGGTGAAGAGAAGGGGTGAAGGGCAGAGGTGAGGAGCAGAGATGAAGAGCAGAGATGAAGGACAGAGATGAAGGGCAGAGGTGAAGAGCAGAGATGAAGAGCAGAGATTAAGAGCAGAGATGAAGAGCAGAGATGTTGAACAGAGATGAAGAGCAGAGGTGAAGAGTAGAGGTGAAGAGCAGAGATGAAGAGCAGAGGTGAAGAGCAGAGATGAAGAGAAGAGGTGAAGAGCAGAGATGAAGAGTAGAGATGAAGAGCAGAGGTGTTGAGCAGAGATGAAGAGCAGAGGTGAAGAGTAGAGGTGAAGAGCAGAGATGAAGCGCAGAGGTGAAGAGCAGAGGTGAAGAGCAGATGAAGGGCAGAGGTGAAGAGAAGGGGTGAAAAGCAGAGATGAAGAGCAGAGGTGAAGAGAAGAAGTGAAGAGCAGAGATGATGAGGAGAGATGAAGAGCAGAAGTGATGAGCAGAGATGAAGAGCAGAGGTGAAGAGCAGAGATGAAGAGCAGAGGTGATGAGCAGAGATGAAGGGCAGAGATGAAGGGCAGAGATGAAGAACGGAGATGAAGTGCGGAGATTAGGGGCAGAGATGAAGAGCAGAGATGAAGAGCAGAGATGAAGAACAGAGATGAAGAGCAGAGATGAAGGGCAGAGATGAAGGGCAGAGATGAGGGGCAGAGATGAAGAGCAGAGATGAAGAGCAGAGATGAGGGGCAGAGATGAAGAGCAGAGGTGATGAGCAGAGATGAAGAGAAGGGGTGAAGAGTAGAGGTGAAGAGAATAGGTGAAGAGCAGAGGTGAAGAGCAGAGGTGAAGAGCAGAGATGAAGAGCAGAGGTGAAGAGCAGAGATGAAGAGCAGAGGTGAAGAGCAGAGGTGAAGAGCAGAGATGAAGAGCAGAGGTGAAGAGAAAAGGTGATGAGCAGAGATGAAGAGCAGAGGTGATGAGCAGAGATGAAGGGCAGAGGTGAAGAGAATAGGTGAAGAGCAGAGGTGAAGAGCAGAGGTGAAGAGCAGAGATGAAGAGCAGAGGTGATGAGCAGAGATGAAGAGCAGAGGTGATGAGCAGAGATGAAGAGAAGGGGTGAAGAGCAGAGATGAAGAGAAGAGGTGAAGAGCAGAGATGAAGAGCAGAGGTGAAGTGAAGAAGTGAAGAGCAGAGATGATGAGGAGAGATGAAGAGCAGAGGTGATGAGCAGAGATGAAGAGCAGAGGTGAAGAGCAGAGATGAAGAGCAGAGGTGATGAGCAGAGATGAAGGGCAGAGATGAAGGGCAGAGATGAAGAACGGAGATGAAGAGCGGAGATGAGGGGCAGAGATGAAGAGCAGAGATGAAGAGCAGAGATCAAGAGCAGAGGTGAAGAGAAGAGGTGAAGAGCAGAGATGAAGAGCAGAGGTGAAGAGAAGAGGTGAATAGCAGAGATGAAGAGCAAAGGTGAAGAGCAGAGGTGAAGATAATAGGTGAAGAGCAGAGGTGAAGAGCAGAGATGAAGAGCAGAGGTGAAGAGCAGAGATGAAGAGAAGGGGTGAAGAGCAGAGATGAAGAGAATAGGTGAGGAGCAGAGGTGAAGAGCAGAGGTGAAGAGCAGAGGTGAAGAGCAGAGGTGAAGAGCAGAGATGAAGAGCAGAGGTGAAGAGCAGAGATGAAGAGCAGAGATGAAGAGCAGAGGTGAAGAGCAGAGATGAAGAGCAGAGGTGAAGAGCAGAGATGAAGAGCAGGGGTGAAGAGAAGAGGTGAAGAGCAGAGATGAAGAGCAGAGGTGAAGAGCAGAGGTGAAGAGCAAAGATGAAGAGAAGAGGTGAAGAGCAGAGATGAAGAGAAGAGGTGAAGAGCAGAGATGAAGAGCAGAGGTGAAGAGCAGAGGTGAAGAGCAGAGATGAAGAGCAGAGGTGAAGAGCAGAGGTGATGAGCAGAGATGAAGAGCAGAGGTGATGAGCAGAGATGAAGAGAAGGGGTGAAGAGCAGAGGTGATGAGCAGAGATGAAGAGCAGAGGTGATGAGCAGAGATGAAGAAAAGGGGTGAAGAGTAGAAGTGAAGAGAATAGGTGAAGAGCAGAGGTGAAGAGCAGAGGTGAAGAGCAGAGATGAAGAGCAGAGGTGATGAGCAGAGATGAAGAGCAGAGGTGATGAGCAGAGATGAAGAGAAGGGGTGAAGAGCAGAGGTGAAGAGAAGAGGTGAAGAGCAGAGGTGAAGAGCAGAGATGAAGAGCAGAGGTGAAGAGCAGAGGTGATGAGCAGAGATGAATAGAAGGGGTGAAGAGCAGAGGTGAAAAGCAGAGATGAAGAGCAGAGATGAAGAGCAGAGGTGATGAGCAGAGATGAAGAGCAAAGGTGAAGAGCAGAGGTGAAGGGAAGAGATGAAGAACAGAGGTGATGAGCAGAGATGAAGAGAAGGGGTGAAGAGCAGAGGTGAAGAGAAGAGGTGAAGAGTAGAGGTGAAGAGTAGAGGTGATGAGCAGAGATGAAGAGAAGGGGTAAAGAGCAGAGGTGAAGAGAAGAGGTGAAGAGCAGAGATGATGAGCAGATATGCAGAGCAGAGGTGAAGAGAAGGGGTGAAGGGCAGAGGTGAGGAGCAGAGATGAAGAGCAGAGATGAAGGACAGAGATGAAGGGCAGAGGTGAAGAGCAGAGATGAAGAGCAGAGATTAAGAGCAGAGATGAAGAGCAGAGATGTTGAACAGAGATGAAGAGCAGAGGTGAAGAGTAGAGGTGAAGAGCAGAGATGAAGAGCAGAGGTGAAGAGCAGAGATGAAGAGAAGAGGTGAAGAGCAGAGATGAAGAGTAGAGATGAAGAGCAGAGGTGTTGAGCAGAGATGAAGAGCAGAGGTGAAGAGTAGAGGTGAAGAGCAGAGATGAAGCGCAGAGGTGAAGAGCAGAGGTGAAGAGCAGATGAAGGGCAGAGGTGAAGAGAAGGGGTGAAAAGCAGAGATGAAGAGCAGAGGTGAAGAGAAGAAGTGAAGAGCAGAGATGATGAGGAGAGATGAAGAGCAGAGGTGATGAGCAGAGATGAAGAGCAGAGGTGAAGAGCAGAGATGAAGAGCAGAGGTGATGAGCAGAGATGAAGGGCAGAGATGAAGGGCAGAGATGAAGAACGGAGATGAAGTGCGGAGATTAGGGGCAGAGATGAAGAGCAGAGATGAAGAGCAGAGATGAAGAACAGAGATGAAGAGCAGAGATGAAGGGCAGAGATGAAGGGCAGAGATGAGGGGCAGAGATGAAGAGCAGAGATGAAGAGCAGAGATGAGGGGCAGAGATGAAGAGCAGAGATGAAGAGCAGAGATGAAGAGCGGAGATGAAGAGCAGAGATGAGGGGCAGAGATGAAGAGCAGAGATGAAGAACGGAGATGAAGAGCGGAGATGAGGGGCAGAGATTAAGAGCAGAGATTAAGAGCAGAGATGAAGAGCAGAGGTGAAGAACGTAGATGAAGAGCGGGGATGAAGAGCAGAGATGAAGAGCAGAGATGAAGAACAGAGATGAAGAGCAGAGATGACGAACGGAGATGAAGAGCGGAGATGAGGGGCAGAGATTAAGAGCAGAGATTAAGAGCAGAGATGAAGAGCAGAGGTGAAGAGAAGGGGTGAAGGGCAGAGATGAAGAGCGGAGATGATGAGCGGAGATGAAGAGCAGAGATGAAGGGCAGAGATGAAGAGCAGAGATGAAGAGCGGAGATGAAGAGCAGAGATGAGGGGCAGAGATGAAGAGCAGAGTTGAAGAGCAGAGATGAAGAGCAGAGGTGATGAGCAGAGATGAAGAGCAGAGGTGATGAGCAGAGATGAAGGGCAGAGATGAAGAGCAGAGATGAAGAGCGGAGATGAAGAGCGGAGGTGAAGAGCAGAGATGAAGAGCAGAGATGAAGAGCAGAGGTGATGAGCAGAGATGAAGAGCAGAGGTGATGAGCAGAGATGAAGAGAAGGGGTGAAGAGCAGAGGTGAAGAGAAGAGGTGAAGAGCAGAGGTGAAGAGCAGAGATGAAGAGCAGAGGTGAAGAGCAGAGGTGATGAGCAGAGATAAATAGAAGGGGTGAAGAGCAGAGGTGAAAAGCAGAGATGAAGAGCGGAGGTGAAGAGCAGAGGTGGAAAGCAGAGATGAAGCGCAGAGGTGAAGAGCAGAGGTGAAGAGCAGATGAAGGGCAGAGGTGAAGAGAAGGGGTGAAAAGCAGAGATGAAGAGCAGAGGTAAAGAGCAGAGATGATGAGCAGAGATGAAGAGCAGAGGTGAAGAGAAGAGGTGAAGAGCAGAGATGAAGAGCAGAGATGAAGAGAAGAGGTGAAGAGCAGAGATGAAGAGCAGAGATGAAGAGCAGAGGTGAAGAGAAGAGGTGAAGAGCAGAGATAATGAGCAAAGGTGAAGAGCAGAGGTGAAAAGCAGAGATGAAGAGCAGAGGTGAAGAGCAGAGGTGGAAAGCAGAGATGAAGCGCAGAGGTGAATAGCAGAGGTGAAGAGCAGATGAAGGGCAGAGGTGAAGAGAAGGGGTGAAAAGCAGAGATGAAGAGCAGAGGTAAAGAGCAGAGATGATGAGCAGAGATGAAGAGCAGAGGTGAAGAGAAGAGGTGAAGAGCAGAGATGAAGAGCAGAGATGAAGAGAAGAGGTGAAGAGCAGAGATGAAGAGCAGAGATGAAGAGCAGAGGTGAAGAGAAGAGGTGAAGAGCAGAGATAATGAGCAAAGGTGAAGAGCAGAGGTGAAGGGCAGAGATGAAGAGAAGGGGTGAAGAGCAGAGGTGAAAAGGAGAGATTAAGAGCAGAGGTGATGAGTAGAGATGAAGAGAAGGGGTGAAGAGCAAAGGTGAAGAGAAGAGGTGAAGAGTAGAGGTGATGAGCAGAGATGAAGAGAAGGGGTAAAGAGCAGAGGTGAAGAGAAGAGGTGAAGAGCAGAGATGATGAGCAGAGATGAAGGGCAGAGATGAAGGGCAGAGATGAAGAGCAGAGATGAAGAGCAAAGATGAAGAACAGAGATGAAGAGCAGAGATGAAGAACAGAGATGAAGAGCAGAGATGAAGGGCAGAGATGAAGGGCAGAGATGAAGGGCAGAGATGAAGAGCAGAGATGAAGAGCAGAGATGAAGAACAGAGATGAAGAGCGGAGATGAGGGGCAGAGATGAAGAGCAGAGATGAAGAGCAGAGATGAAGAGCAGAGGTGAAGAGAAGGGGTGAAGGGCAGAGGTGAAGAGCAGAGATGAAGAATAGAGATGAAGAGCAGAGATGAAGAACAGAGACGAAGAGCGGAGATGAGGGGCAGAGATGAAGAGCAGAGATGAAGAACAGAGATGAAGGGCAGAGGTGAAGAGAAGGGTGAAGGGCAGAGGTGAAGAGCAGAGATGAAGAGCAGAGATGAAGGGCAGAGATGAAGGGCAGAGATGAAGGGCAGAGATGAAGAGCAGAGATGAAGGGCAGAGATGAAGCGCGGAGGTGAAGAGAAGGGGTGAAGGGCAGAGGTGAAGAGCAGAGATGAAGAGCAGAGATTAAGAGCAGAGACGAAGAGCAGAGATGTTGAGCAGAGATGAAGAGCAGAGGTGAAGAGTAGAGGTGAAGAGCAGAGATGAAGAGCAGAGGTGAAGAGCAGAGATGAAGAGAAGAGGTGAAGAGCAGAGATGAAGAGCAGAGGTGAAGAGCAGAGATGAAGAGCAGAGATGAAGAGCAGAGATGAAGAGCAGAGATGTTGAGCAGAGATGAAGGGCAGAGGTGAAGAACGGAGATGAAGAGCGGAGATGAGGGGCAGAGATGAAGAACAGAGATGAAGAGCAGAGATGAAGAATGGAGATGAAGAGCGGAGATGAGGGGCAGAGATGAAGAGCAGAGATGAAGAGCAGAGATGAAGAGCAGAGGTGAAGAGAAGGGGTGAAGGGCAGAGATGAAGAGCGGAGATGAAGAGCGGAGATTAAGAGCAGAGATGAAGGGCAGAGATGAAGAGCGGAGATGAAGAGCGGAGATGAAGAGCAGAGATGAGGGGCAGAGATGAAGAGCAGAGATGAAGAGCAGAGATGAAGAGCAGAGATGAAGAGCGGAGATGAAGAGCAGAGATGAGGGGCAGAGATGAAGAGCAGAGATGAAGAGCAGAGATGAAGAGCAGAGATGAGGGGCAGAGATGAAGAGCAGAGATGAAGAGCAGAGATGAAGAGCAGAGATGAAGAACAGAGACGAAGAGCAGAGATGAAGAACGGAGATGAAGAGCGGAGATGAAGAGCGGAGATGAGGGGCAGAGATGAAGAGCGGAGATGAAGAGCAGAGATGAAGAACAGAGATGAAGAGCAGAGATGAAGAACAGAGATGAAGAGCGGAGATGAGGGGCAGAGATGAAGAGCAGAGATGAAGAGCAGAGATGAAGAGCAGAGGTGAAGAGAAGGGGTGAAGGGCAGAGGTGAAGAGCAGAGATGAAGAATAGAGATGAAGAGCAGAGATGAAGAACAGAGATGAAGAGCGGAGATGAGGGGCAGAGATGAAGAGCAGAGATGAAGAACAGAGATGAAGAGCAGAGGTGAAGAGAAGGGGTGAAGGGCAGAGGTGAAGAGCAGAGATGAAGAGCAGAGATGAAGGGCAGAGATGAAGAGCAGAGGTGAAGAGAAAGGGTGAAGGGCAGAGGTGAAGAGCAGAGATGAAGAATAGAGATGAAGAGCAGAGATGAAGAACAGAGACGAAGAGCGGAGATGATGGGCAGAGATGAAGAGCAGAGATGAAGAACAGAGATGAAGGGCAGAGGTGAAGAGAAGGGTGAAGGGCAGAGGTGAAGAGCAGAGATGAAGAGCAGAGATGAAGGGCAGAGATGAAGGGCAGAGATGAAGGGCAGAGATGAAGAGCAGAGATGAAGGGCAGAGATGAAGCGCGGAGGTGAAGAGAAGGGGTGAAGGGCAGAGGTGAAGAGCAGAGATGAAGAGCAGAGATTAAGAGCAGAGACGAAGAGCAGAGATGTTGAGCAGAGATGAAGAGCAGAGGTGAAGAGTAGAGGTGAAGAGCAGAGATGAAGAGCAGAGGTGAAGAGCAGAGATGAAGAGAAGAGGTGAAGAGCAGAGATGAAGAGCAGAGGTGAAGAGCAGAGATGAAGAGCAGAGATGAAGAGCAGAGATGAAGAGCAGAGATGTTGAGCAGAGATGAAGGGCAGAGGTGAAGAACGGAGATGAAGAGCGGAGATGAGGGGCAGAGATGAAGAACAGAGATGAAGAGCAGAGATGAAGAATGGAGATGAAGAGCGGAGATGAGGGGCAGAGATGAAGAGCAGAGATGAAGAGCAGAGATGAAGAGCAGAGATGAAGAGCAGAGGTGAAGAGAAGGGGTGAAGGGCAGAGATGAAGAGCGGAGATGAAGAGCGGAGATGAAGAGCGGAGATGAAGAGCAGAGATGAGGGGCAGAGATGAAGAGCAGAGATGAAGAGCAGAGATGAAGAGCAGAGATGAAGAGCGGAGATGAAGAGCAGAGATGAGGGGCAGAGATGAAGAGCAGAGATGAAGAGCAGAGATGAAGAGCAGAGATGAGGGGCAGAGATGAAGAGCAGAGATGAAGAGCAGAGATGAAGAGCAGAGATGAAGAACAGAGACGAAGAGCAGAGATGAAGAACGGAGATGAAGAGCGGAGATGAAGAGCGGAGATGAGGGGCAGAGATGAAGAGCGGAGATGAAGAGCAGAGATGAAGAACAGAGATGAAGAGCAGAGATGAAGAACAGAGATGAAGAGCGGAGATGAGGGGCAGAGATGAAGAGCAGAGATGAAGAGCAGAGATGAAGAGCAGAGGTGAAGAGAAGGGGTGAAGGGCAGAGGTGAAGAGCAGAGATGAAGAATAGAGATGAAGAGCAGAGATGAAGAACAGAGATGAAGAGCGGAGATGAGGGGCAGAGATGAAGAGCAGAGATGAAGAACAGAGATGAAGAGCAGAGGTGAAGAGAAGGGGTGAAGGGCAGAGGTGAAGAGCAGAGATGAAGAGCAGAGATGAAGGGCAGAGATGAAGAGCAGAGGTGAAGAGAAAGGGTGAAGGGCAGAGGTGAAGAGCAGAGATGAAGAGCAGAGATGAAGGGCAGAGATGAAGGGCAGAGATGAAGGGCAGAGATGAAGAGCAGAGATGAAGGGCAGAGATGAAGCGCGGAGGTGAAGAGAAGGGGTGAAGGGCAGAGGTGAAGAGCAGAGATGAAGAGCAGAGATTAAGAGCAGAGGTGAAGAGAAGGGGTGAAGGGCAGAGGTGAAGAGCAGAGATGAAGAATAGAGATGAAGAGCAGAGATGAAGAACAGAGATGAAGAGCAGAGAATAGGGGCAGAGATGAAGAGCAGAGATGAAGAGCAGAGGTTAAGAGCGGAGATGAAGAGCAGAGATGAAGAGCAGAGGTGAAGAGCAGAGATGAAGAGCAGAGATGAAGAGCGGAGATGAAGAGCGGAGGTGAAGAGCAGAGATGAAGAGCAGAGGTGAAGAGCAGAGATGAAGAGCAGAGATGAAGAGCAGAGGTGAAGAGCAGAGATGAAGAGCAGAGGTGAAGAGCAGAGGTGAAGAGCAGAGGTGAAGAGTAGAGGTGAAGAGTAGAGGTGAAGAGCAGAGGTGAAGAGCAGAGGTGAAGAGCAGAGATGAAGAGCAGAGGTGAAGAGCAGAGGTGAAGAGCAGAGGTGAAGAGCAGAGGTGAAGAGCAGAGGTGAAGAGCAGAGGTGAAGAGCAGAGGTGAGGGCACGCTTAGCTCTGTGGTCAACAGCAGAACATCATCAAGCGTTGAAAATATAGCCTGATGTCACTTTTCAAGACATTGCCTACAGTTAAGTTAAGTTTAATTGACATTAACAGGAGAGATATTCCACTCCACGTACTTAAAAGTAAAGTAGAGGAATTAAGCTGAAGTTAAGTTGAATTTTAACTAGATCATCTAGAACTGACTGGCTACAGCACCACCAAAAAACGAAAAGAAAAGAAAGATATTTTGTGTGAAAAAATAGGCTATGTGAGGGAAATGAATGCAGTAAAGCAAAATAATCATATCCATTTTAAACTTGACTGAACCATAGTCAACTGGTTTTAATGAACGTAACTTTTGATGCGTTTCTGTTCATCCTTGCTTTCACTATAGTGACCATGGGCATAAGCTATAAAACTAAACTATTTTAGGATTTCATTCAAAAAAAAAGAATAAGAAAACATTCAAATATCATCTCAAAACAACTTCCTCAATCTAATTTTTCATTGGTGAGAATTTTCTTCTGATAACCGGGATAATAACAGATTACAAAATAACTTTAGAAATGTAGGTTTAATTAGTCCTATGTCGTAGGTAGTAGTGTTATTTGTTGTGGAATCGGCTATAACTCTTTGCAAACATCTGGTCCTGTTATGGACATGTTATGCCACCTTTCGTTCAGTCACTCTCAGGAAAATCAATAGCCCCACACAACAACACGACTGATAACACTGTCATCCTATGTCATAATCTGTTTTCAGCACAATTGGCTCTGTGTTCAGAAAAAACTACCGTTTGAAAAACCTATTTGAAAATGTTTTATGGTCCAGCACTAATGCACATTCCTCTTGAGCCCCACCGCTGATGGAGGAAGTCGTCTTTACAACAGTTAGGCCTTTATTGTACTCCCAAATATAAACAACATGTGGCAATGTTAAAGAAAATATGTTTTTCCTAAATGCAAAGTCATGGTGCTCCATCATGACACAACATAAATCACCTCGATGTCCTGTCCTTATGTTTTGAGTTGAATCTAATCTGCGCTATAACCGAGCAATAAACATTTATTTTAATCCTTGTTTGCTCAAAGAGAGAATGGGAGGAATGCAGGCCCTCGACAATGGAATTTCTACAAAGTAATCTTTTTTTTTATATATATATTTTGTGCCCGTAGGCTTTATCGACCGGAAACCAGTGTGAAATGGGGGATGAGAGAAGGGAGAACATGCAGTAAATAGTCAGTAAAGAGTCAGGTATCCAACTCACGACACTGCGGCCGGCTGCACTTGGAGCCAGGCATACGTGTGCTGTGCCTTTTAGAGGTATAAATATAGTTTAATAGTGCATATTATGAAGTTTATTCATAATATAGTGTTGGGAGATACAATGTCACATGATACACATTTCACTTTTAGACTTCAGGATTCTTTATTAAACAGACAAATATAATAATTTAATAAATCATGTGTGCAATGTGCTAAAGGCAGTTTCTTGAGAATACGGTCCATTCATGTCCGTTCACAATCGATATAGGGCAGTAGTGTCCTCAGTTGCCCTTTACAGAAGACTGGACCCTGGCTCCCGCTTCAGTAGAGCAAACAGGGGCCTCCTAAGCACAGGCATGATTGGTGGACATTTGCGTGTTCATCTGATTTTCTGAGGTCAGACAAAGCTCATTGGCTGGTCCTGGTGATGTCTGAGGGTCATGCACTTTCTAAAGTCATCTTACGTTATTGAAAACATGAAAAAACAGAAAAGGGTCTATGTAAAAGGAGGACATTTATTGTGTTTAAAATGCTTTAAAAGGATACACTGGCAGTATTTATCTTCATGAGCAAAACCAGTATATCAAACCAATTTATTATTATTTACAGCTGCATCTTAGATATTAACTTATTATTAGCCAGAAAAAAAACTCTTTGAAATCAGCTGCTCAAACTGTGATTTGGAACATGGAACAAGCCTTTGTGCTTGTCCCCGGCCTGGATAAATGGAGAGGGTTCTATTAGGATCAAATTGGGTTGTGTTGCTCAAATTGTCCTTTGTCCTTGTTGATCTTAAATGAGTAGTTATTCTTAAATCTTGTACAATTCCTTTTTTTTAACTTGTAATGACTAGCATTGCGACAGCGATTACATAATGGTAGAAAACAAGTGTTCAACACTGTCAATACAAATACCAACCTTGGTTGATAAAATCAAGGAACCCTTACTTAATATTTCTCAAACTGTAAAACAGGATACTATTAACATTCGTAACATTTACTTTTCAACACAATGTGTGCAATAATGTTCACCTTACTTGGAATAGTTGATTTACCTTTACTCACAATGGGTTAGTCACCATAAAGGGGACAATAACTGTTAGCTTTACTTCAGCTTTGTTATTAACACAAATCTTCACTAAGGTTCGTATTTGTATTTACAGTGTATACTTCCATAATGTGGCATGTCCGTCATAAATAATTAGCTGAAAGGTCATGTTGGCAGTATTCAGACTTTTTTTTCAATTTGAATTTTTTGATACCTTAACATGATTCAAATTATCCAACTAAGTTTAAGTGGACACCAAGGGTCACTTTTTAGCATTTTGGAAACAAAACACCTATTTTATTAAAAAGGCTCAAAGACATTCGAATAAAATACTCTCAAATATTAGCGTAAACTGCATTTTACACACTTCTGAGTCCTCAAGAAGGAACACAGCACAGTCATGTGTTTATGCAATTATCACTACAGCATTGCTTTATGGGGTGAAATCTCAGAGCATCTCCCAAACTGCAGCACTTCAATTCAATAATCTTCAATATTCAAAAAGGTAAAAGTCCCCTAGACCATCTTCTCAGTGTTTTTCTGGAAGGCCTGTATTCTGTATCAGAATCCGTTTCCTCCTCTGAAGAACTGTCAGAGTACAAAAAGTTAACGTTGAATGTGACAGGATCTCTGTGCTCCTCCATGACATCACAATGTCTGGACTGCAATCTCCCTTCAGTTACTTGGAGGCACTCTTCTGTACTCATTCTCTTCAGGACCACGTGTGGCTGAAGGTGCTTCTTATTGAATGTCGTTCTATCATGAGAACTTGCCGTGTGATCGATACACCTTGAGTGAGAGTGAGTGTATTCCTGTGTGTTGTTCGAGACGTCAGTCCTTGAAGTGGAATGTGTAGAAAGGCTGCTTGTATTCGCAAAACTCATCTGAGGAGTACTCTGCACTTTTTTGGATCCAATTTCCTCCTTGTTATGAAAATGTTTTTGTGATTGGGAAAGCCTTTGTGAGAGTCTGAACCTTCTGGAGAGTTTTGAAATAAATGGTTTGGAAGATGTGATGGTCGCTTTCATTGAAGTTTCGGCAGAATTGCTCAATATAGAACTTGCTGTTGTTGAATCCTCGTTGTTGCAAACTTGAAGATTATCTAGAGTAGAACTACTTTTAAATGGATAAACAGCGACAGGAGTTACATCACTGCATGGGACGATTACGACTTTAAGAACGCGCCCCCCTGGTATTAAGGACTGAGCTGCAAGTGATGCTGGATGCAATGGAGGTCCCAATTCCACTGGTTCAGAAACATGCTTTTCTACAATCTTTGGATCTGCTTCGGTCTCCTGGAGCTGATTGGAGGTGGGCGAGGGGGATAGGTGGTGCTCGGGGAGAGTGGTGAGGTTGGAGGGGGTGAGGTCTGAGGAGGAGGAGGAGGAAGGAGGTGTGAACAGCGAAGGGGAGATCTCCTGAAGTAGATGCTGCTCGGACGACTCCCCGGGACATTCACGCAGGATGTTCCTGACCCAACGCTGATGTTTGGAGCAGAAGTGAGGCGAGACTTCGATTGAACTGTATTCGCTGTCCGTCTCTGTTGCACTGACGCATGTAGTTTTGTTTCTGTGGCCCGTTTGAAAACCTAAAACTGGCTCTTTTCCATTATTAACCATTATTATAGCAGTGACTGGAGCATCAAGCGATAAGGATTTCTCTGCTGCAGGTTGGAGTTGTTCTTTGGACGTTCCAACATGAGACTCTGGAAACAGGCAGGTGGCAGTTCTTGTCCCCAGGTGTGACTTGCTGAGTGAGAAACATGTTGCATCTGACGGAACAAAAGACAAGTCGAAGTTTAGTTCATAAATAAAACCATAATAAATCATGTGAGACTTTTCATGTACTTAGTTACAAAAAGCTGTGGCATCAGAGAGGTCTCCCTATGCTGCTGTAAACTATAGTATTTTGAATTTTACATGAATGTACATTGTCCTTATTTTTTGTAGCCAATTAATCAAAATGTATAATATAAAAGACTGCAATTTATATTTTGCATTATAGTTTTTGGTAATTTCCGTGAACAGAAAACTACATCCGCATCAAGAGCAGAAACCCACAAACACTGCAATATCCAAACACTCTCGTGTCAGTGCAGCCTTCAGCCCAAAAAGTGTGTTTGCCTGTTTGAAATGGGCAACAGAGCTGGTCAGGAACAAACAGTATGTGAAACACATGAACGGACTGTAGCATGGGCTGGGCGATACAGCGATAAAACATTTAATTGTGTCATCTGATCCTGTGCCAATCTGCTTTTGATGCATCGTAATTCACTGCTTTTCTGTTTTCATTTTTGCTGTAGTTACCTCCTGATGGCAGATAAACAAGAAACTAACTGAATAGTAATAAAGTCAGAATTATGGTCATGGTATTAATTGGTACCCTTAAATATAGCCAGCGGTTGTTCTGCCTTCACACCTTATAAACATACACTTACACATAGGTTTACAGCTTACATAAGCCATGAGGGACGTGTCTTGCCCCAGGACACAACACAGCACACAACAATGAAGCAACCAAACGGCCGTGAACGGTGTTTGAACGCGGTGCCACTGAGTCCTGCTAAAGGGCATTTGGTCCAGAGTGTTCTTACCAGACTGCAGCAGTGTTTTCAGACTTGTTGCTGTGGTGGTGGAGTCGTCAGTGATTAAATCCAGCAGCGCTTTCTCCCATTCTTTTACAGGAGACTTTTCCTTCATGATCTAAGGAATTTAAAATGTTTTAGTTACGGATAATATCAAGTTGTATAGGTGTTTTTTTAGGTTTCATTTGTTATTTTCTCATTAAGTTGACAAAAACAAAATCACACTCAAGACAACATTTTTGGCATGTGCTCCAATCTAATCTAACCTAATTACCTGATTTAAATAGTTTCTGAGACACCAAATAATGGTTACCAGGAATCTATTTACAAACAGATTTAGGAAATTTTGAATTTAGAAGCCATTAAATGTAGCCATTAAAAAGGACAGACCATCTCCTGCTTCCACTACAGTTGACTTTCACAGAAAAGGATAAATATCCGAGTTCCCGGTCTAAATTCACAGATTGACAATGACTCTTGGATGAGAGTCGAAACTTTTTGTTTTTTCTAAAACTGAGTCCAGATGACTACAACTGAACCGTTTTCTACAATTCTACGTTTGTTTTAATGTGTTTTGTGTTTAATGATCATCAGGTCCCTCTTGAAAATGAGACATTATGTATCAAGAGGTTAAGCAGCGTAAATAAAGGATTTTAAAAAGCTGTTTTATGTAAGGCTGAACCAATAACTGTATCGATCTACTAAAAAAAGTTAACTTTTAGCGGAAACACATGCTTTTCAAAATATCTTCAAGCAGCATAGATTCAACTTTATCTTGATACTCTCCAAATCTCCAAATTGTCTTTCATTAACCTTATATTATTAATCAATTGTTCATCCTTTAAAACATGTTTATAAATTTAAAACAATTTGGCGCGACAAGAATCCAGAATCCAGACTGCACTTACCTTGTCAATGTAAGTACATTTTGGCAAAGCTTTGTCCAGTTCACGTAGATAATGAAGAAGTCTCTCCTCAGTCTTTTGAGCATAATGGTCCCCATACTGTTCCTCCACATGATTCTAACAAAAGCACGCATTTAAACATTGACTAAACTGTTATAGTGAATAACATAGAAAACAGAAATGAAATACAACAAACCAGGTCAGCTGTGGCTACAAAAGTAACTTGGGTGAATAATGACTCCAGAGAAACAGTTTGAGAGACTTTGGCAATCATGGTTCAAGTCCAATACAAGTGAAGGAATAATTATCACTGTTTCTTGTGTTTTACATTTGAAATCCCAGGTGCAAACCTTGCGCCTAGGGGACTCAAAAGTTGAGTGATGTTGATTATTTTTCAGAGAGAAGATGACTCTAGTGAACCTGCACCAGGTCTAGGTTTGATAAAGTAACCATTATTTCTGCACCTTTTTGTGTGATACTTAAACCTCAACCAACACATGCATAAAACCAAACAGCTGTATAATAATTATATTCATGTCAATACAGCAACCAATACAGACAGTGTTAAAATTAAGTGTGCCCATCATGGGTCCATTATTGTGTATTTGCAGTGCAAATTGCCTTACAGAAGCAGTGGTCCTGTACAAAGTTTAAATAATCTATATATTCGAATTTCAGTGGCCTTCAATGAAAACGTAGTAACGGGAAAAGTGACTCTATACTGCGCCCTGCTGGCTTGTATCAGCATAGGTCAGCTGCTAGATGCTCAGTTCTAATATTTACTGTAAAGCACTTACCTGGATATAGTCTTCAAGCTTTTCTTTGTCCATGACCAGTGACTGAGCAAAAGTCCTAAAGTCATGCTGATTTCTTCTCATAAGGAACATCTCATATTTTCTCTATGAAAAAATACCCATGATCAGAAGCTGTTAAGGCAATACTCATCATGAGGTTTATAAAGCTCAAATTTATGTAAGGACTTACACAATGTTCTTCATATTGAGGCAGTTTACTGGGAAAGTATTTAATGATTTTCTGTACGACACTGATAGGTCCAATGCCTTCCCTTAGCATCCACATAATTATCTACAGAAAAAAGTACACAATCAAACATTTTGAATATTTGGACATGCACAAGTAAAAGTATATCATACCATGGTTTTGAGGCCAAATACAATCTTCATATGTTTGATGGCAGGCACCAGCGTGGGAAGCAGTGTGTGAGTGTGCTCCAAAAAGGCCAGCACTTTCTCGTAGTGATGGGTTTGTCTGCTCTTGATGATATTGTAGACTTGCGCAGACACAACACGGACGTGCCACGACTCATCCAGGCTCAAAATCCCCCAGTCCCCATCTGGCCAATAGAGAGCCCTGACATCTGTGGAAAAAAAATCATCCCAGGGAATAAATAGAAAATTGAATGTAAATTAGTCAAGTGGTCTGCATCTGTTTTTCTTTTTTTTTTTTTTACTTTAACTTTTACAGATGTTATTACATTCTTGAGTAATTTGTGTTTGCAGATGAAGTACAAATGATTATGATCCAGAGACTTGTGCTTCCTGTTGCTGAATCCTTGGGCATCAAGATTATGAATCCATTATAATATCAAGATCTAATTTGGAAAAATGGCTGACAAATAGTGTTCAGTGTATACTACCTTGGAAAACATCTATCATGTTGTGAGCCCAGGCGTACTCTATGACCCACAGCCTCCACGCGCAGTGTCGCTCCATCAGTCACCGCATCCTCGCCTCCACGCGCATCCTTTAACGTGCCCCATGACCCAAGCCCCGCCTGCACGACCAGAACATGCACAGACAAGTCGGGAATCGACGTAAGCAGTGCGACGCTAAAAAACATATTAGTTATGCCATTACAGTTAGAAATCATAACTTTATTTGGTTCATGTATAATAAAACATGTGACGAACTTACCATTTAAAACCCACATCCCGTCGACTTGTTTCCGTTTGAAGTGAAGTAGATGCTGCACACAGACACAAAAGCTAATTCCTCCATTGCTTGCGTAAATTAAACTCAAATTCTCATTTATTACATGCTGTAATCATCAGCTAACGCTAACACTTTGCTGCATTTCAAACACAACTTTGCGTTTCACTTCTGAAAGTTTCAATGTAAAGCTCAAGAGGAAATATCGTGCTAATAGGTGAAGAACGTTGGACGCTTTTAGTTTGAAATTGGTGGTAGTTTTACCCGGAAGTAGTCCCATGGAGTAGTCCCGTGGCAAAGTCAGGGATGTAACTTTTAATTATGTTTCTTAACCTTTTACTGTATGCAGAGAGAATGCACGTCTGAATTATCTGATGGATTCAATCTATATAGTCTAAATGTGTGTTGGGTTTGTTGTATAGCTTAAGCTTATAGCATGCGTTTGTCCTGAAGGAGGAGCAGGCTAACTTGTGCTACTGAGCTCTCAGCGGGCGTTTCAGGTAAAACATGATTATTTTAATTGCATACTCTGGAAATTGTGAAAATAGCCAGGCATTGACTTGATTTATTTAAATTGTATAAAAATGATTGTCGCCATAAACAACATGGCATATAGGACAGTAGCTGGTGGCATCGCCTTGGCATCAGAGGACAAGAAATTGAGGTTAATTGTACTCTCAATAATAATAATAAATATAGCCGCAAGCGGCAATGATCGGCCCTCGCCACGCCGCCGCCGCCACGCCGCAAGAGGAGGGGGCGCTAACGCGCCCCAATTGTCCTTTCATTACGCCTACTGCTGAATCTGTGACGCTGTCACATCTTCTCCCCTTTGTTTTACCATCAAAAAGCTATTTTATTTTGAATTCTTGGCAAAATGTGCAGCTTTGCCGCACAGACACCGTGACTCTTTGAATGAAAATGTGGATAACTTTTGATGGTCCTGAAGATGAGTCTCACCAAATTTCAGGTTAATAGGGCTGACGCCCTGAGGGGGAGGAGTTTGTGAAAGTCTAAAGTGTAAACATGTTCTGGCGATTTCCCCATTGGAATAACATGAAAGGTTTCGGTCATCGTTATGGCAACGCCATAACAATTATGACATGGGTCTCATTGACTTTTTTGATGGGGATGCTAAAATTGAGTTGTGTGTCAAATTTCATATAATTTCGCAAAACTAAACATTTAACCTCCATATAAAATCTGTAGGGGGCGCTGTGGCGCCAAATGAATTTATTTCACTTCAAGTAGGTTTAGGGCAAAGAGTTTAACAACTGATTCTAATTTGACGCAATTCGGACTTTATCTGCGCAAACGGCAGAAATTTTAAATATGGGAGATTTCTGAAATTCTAGCTACAGTTTGCGGCTTCGCCGCACCGAGACCGTGAGAGGTATCAATGTAATTTGGATAACTTTTGATGTCCCACTCCTCAGTAGCATTTTCACCAAAATTCAGCTTTTTAGGGCCAACGCCCTGGGAGGAGTTCGTAAAAGTACGACGTTTGGAAAAACTCCGAAGTCATGTTTAGCCATTTTTGAAGCAATATGGCCGACATTTGGTTGGGCGGACGGCGTTGCCGTAATAATATTTTTTACTTCTCTTGTCACCATCTACCTCTGCGCCAAATTTCATGATTCTACGATCAGATTTTTTTGGGGTCATTTCCCATCTCTCAATGCATTTTTGGTACATTTGGGGGCGCTGACGCGCCATTTTTTTTTATTTTAGAAAAGGGAAATAGCCAGAATGTAGAGAGGCACGATTTTTAGAGGTGTGCAAATTTTTGTGACTTTTCGTCAATGTTCACTGGGTGAAAAATAGGGGGGTTGGTCCCGAGAAGAAGAAGAAGAAAGAATTAAAGCCGCAAGCGGCATCCAACGGCCCTCGCGGGCCGCCGGCCTTCCGACTCTGCGCTTTCGACTTGATAAAGATGGCATTGGAAAAACTCTATTGTTTATAGGCCACTCTGAAGGCCAAATAGTCAGAATTCTGGGAAACGTTTGCGGCTCCGTCGCACAGAGACCGTAAAAGCTATCCTTAAAATTTGGATAACTTTAGATGCCCCACTTGTTTAGAGGACGTACACCGATTTTGAGGTCGGTGGGCAAAACGCACTAGGAGGAGTTCGTTAAAGTGTGAAACAGAAAAATGTGGATATTCGAGAGATTTAGCGGTTTTCCCATAGGGATAACATGGGAGGTTTATGTCATCGCTACGACTACGCCGTAAAAATTAAGGCATTTGTCTGATTGGCTTTTTTGATCGGGACGCCAAAATAGAATTTTGGGTAAAGTTTAGAAAATTTTGGTAAAACAAATTTTTGACCTTCAATGTTAATTTAAAGGTCACTCTGTAGGGGGCGCTATCGCGCCCATTTCAATTTTGTCATCCTAAACTGGTCCAAACTAGAAAGTTGAACAACTGATTCAAATTTGGTCCTAATCGGACTGGTTTTGATCAAAAGGGAGCAATTTTTAGATCTGCAATATTCCAAAATAAGTTGTCCAACTTTGCGGCCGCGCCGCACACAGACCGTAAAAGGTATCTCAAAAAATTGAATAACTTTAGATGCCCCACTTGTCCAGAGGACGTACGCCGATTTTGAAGTCGGTGGGCAAAACGCCCTAGGAGGAGTTCGTCAAAGTTTGACGTGAACAAAATGGCTAACACAGCTTGTTTTCATTTTCAAAGGAAGATGGCGGGCATAGGGTAAGTCTGGAGGCGTGGCCACAGTAATATTTTTTTTTTGTCCTCACGAGAGGAATGCGTGTCCCGAATTTCGTAGCTCTACGACAAAGTTGACCTCGGGGCGTCTCCCATAGGCGCAATGTATTTTGACTTTTGTCGGTGGCGCTGTCGCGCCATTTTTTAACGAAAAAAAAAAATAGCCCAGAAAAAATCAAATTTTTCGCCGATTCTGAATTTTGGGCAAAGTTTGGTGAGTTTTTGAGCATGTTCAGGGGGTCAAATTAGAGCTCAAAAAGCAGAAGAACAAGAAAAATAATAATAATTAAAGCCGCAAGCGGCATCCAACGGCCCTCGCGAGCCGCCGGCCTTCCGACTCTGCTCTCTGCATTTTACAGAGATGGCGCTAACGCAATTATCTAAGAACTAAGACAGTGACACATTGGACATGTGGACAACCAGTGCAAATGAACACAAATGTCGGTCAAATATGCAGCTCCAGCGCACAGAGACCGTGACACTTGGAATAAAAATATGGATAACTTTTGATGCTCCGCTTGTGTAGATTATTTTCCCCAAATATGAGCTTGATCGAGCTATTGCCCACAGAGGAGTTCATTAAAGTGTGAAGCATAAATGTGAACATTTCAAGGATTTGGCGTTTTTCCCATTTGTGACATATATTTGCGGGTCCGCCACACAGAGACCGTAGCACTTAAAATCAAAATATGGATAACTTTTGATGCCCCATTTGTGTAGATGATTTCCCCAAATATGAGCTTGATCGGGCAATCGCCCTGGGAGGAGTTGGTTAAAGTGTGAAGCGTGAAAACGTGGTCATTTTAGAGATTTCGCTGTTTTCCCATTTGTGACATATATTTGCGGGTCCGCCACACAGAGACCGTAGCACTTAGAATCAAAATATGGGTAACTTTTGATGGCCCGCTTGTGTAGATGATTTTCCCCAAATATGAGCTTGATCGGACAATCGCCCTAGGAGGAGTTTGTTAAAGTGTGAAGTGTAAAAATGTGGTGATTTGAGCGATTCTACGATTTTCCCATAAGGATAACATGGGATGTTTCTGTCAACGCTACGGTTACGCCGTACAAAATATGACTTTGGCTCTCATACTTGTATGATCAGGATGGCAAATTAGAATTTAGTGCAAAATGTCATGTCATTTGGAAAAACTCTATTGTTTATAGGCCACTCTGAAGGCCAAATAGTCAGAATTCTGGGAAACGTTTGCGGCTCCGTCGCACAGAGACCGTAAAAGTTATCCTTAAAATTTGGATAACTTTAGATGCACCACTTGTCTAGAGGACGTACACCGATTTTGAGGTTGGTGGGCAAAACGCACTAGGAGGAGTTCGTTGAAGTGTAAAACATAAAAATGTGGTAATTTGAGAGATTTTGCGGTTTTCCCATAGGGATAACATGGGAGGTTTCTGTCATCGCTACGACTACGCCGTAAAAATTTAGGCATTTTTGTGATTGGCTTTTGTGATCGGGACGGCAAAATAGAATTTTGGGTAAAGTTTAGACAATTTTGGTAAAACTAATTTTTGACCTTCAATGTTAATTTAAAGGTCACTCTGTAGGGGGCGCTATCGCGGCCATTTCAATTTTGTCAGCCTAAACTGGTCCAAACTAGAAAGTTTAACAACTGATTCAAATTTGGTCCTAATCGGACTGGTTTTGATCAAATGGGAGCAATTTTTAGATCTGCAATATTCCAAAATAAGTTGTCCAACCTTGCGGCTGCGCCGCACACAGACCGTTAAAGGTATCTCAAAAAATTGAATAACTTTAGATGCCCCACTTGTCCAGAGGACGTACGCCGATTTTGAAGTCGGTGGGCAAAACGCCCTAGGAGGAGTTCGTCAAAGTTTGACATGAACAAAATGACTAACACAGCGTATTTTCATTTTCAAAGGAAGATGGCGGCCATAGGGTAAGTCTGGGGGCGTGGCCACAATGATTTTTTTTGTTCGTCCTCACGAGAGGAATGCGTGTCCCGAATTTCGTAGCTTTACGCCAAAGTTGACCTCGGGGCGTCTCCCATAGGCGCAATGTATTTTGACTTTTGTCGGTGGCGCTGTCGCGCCATTTTTTAACGAAAAAAAAAATGGCCCAGAAAAAATCAAATTTTTCGCCGATTCTGAATTTTGGGCAAAGTTTGGTGAGTTTTTGAGCATGTTCAGGGGGTCAAATTAGAGATCAAAAAGCAGAAGAACAAGAAAAATTAAAGCCGCAAGCGGCATCCAACGGCCCTCGCGGGCCGCCGGCCTTCCGACTCTGCTCTCTGTTTTTTACAGAGATGGCGCTAACGCAATTGTCTAAGAACTAAGACAGTGACACATTGGACATGTACAATGCTGTGCTCAACCAGTGCAAATGAAGACAAATATCGGTCAAATGTGCAGCTCCAGCGCACAGAGACCGTGACACTTGGAATAAAAATATGGATAACTTTTGATGCCCCGCTTGTGTAGATGATTCTCCCCAAATATGAACTTGATCGGATAATCGCCCTAGGAGGAGTTTGTTAAAGTGTGAAGTGTAAAAATGTGGTCATTTTAGAGATTTTGCGGTTTCCCCATAGGGATAACATGGGATGTTTCTGTCATCGCTACGGCTACGCTTTACCAAATATGACTTTGGCTCCCATACTTTTATTTTGGGGATGGCAAATGAGAATTGTGTGCAAAATGTCATGTCATTTGGAAAAACTCTTGTTTATAGGCCACTCTGAAGGCCAAATAGTCCAAATTCTGCGAAAAGTTTGCGGCTCAGCTGCACAGAGACCGTAAATGTTATCCATAAAATTTGAATAACTTTAGATGCCCCACTTGTCTAGAGGACGTACACCGATTTTGAGATCGGTGGGCCAAACGCACTAGGAGGAGTTGGTTAAAGTGTGAAGCGTAAATGTGAACATTTCAAGGATTTGGCGTTTTTCCCATTTGTGACAGTATATTTGCAGCTCCACGGCACAGAGACCGTACCACTTAAAATCAAAATATGGATAACTTTTGATGCCCCGTTTGTGTAGATGATTTTCCCCAAATATGAGCTTGATCGGGCAATCGCCCTGGGAGGAGTTCGTTAAAGTGTGAAGCGTAAAAATGTGGTCATTTTAGAGATTTCGCTGTTTTCCCATTTCTGACATATATTTGCGGGTCCGCCACACAGAGACCGTAGCACTTAGAATCAAAATATGAATACGTTTTGATGCCCCGCTTGTGTAGATGATATTCTCCAAATATGAACTTGATCGGACAATCACCCTAGGAGGAGTTTGTTAAAGTGTGAAGCGTAAAAATGTGGTGATTTGAGCGATTCTACGATTTTCCCATAAGGATAACATGGGATGTTTCTGTCATCACTACGGTTACGCCGTACAAAATATGACTTTGGCTCTCATACTTTCATGATCAGGATGGCAAATTAGAATTTTGTTCAAAATATCATGTCATTTGGAAAAACTCTATTGCTTATAGGCCACTCTGAAGGCCAAATAGTCAGAATTCTGGGAAACGTTTGCGGCTCCGTCCGCACAGAGACCGTAAAAGTTATCCTTAAAATGTGGATAACTTTAGATGCCCCACTTGTCTAGAGGACGTACACCGATTTTGAGGTTGGTGGGCAAAACGCACTAGGAGGACTTCGTTAAAGTGTGAAACATAAAAATGTTGATATTCGAGAGATTTAGCGGTTTTCCCATAGGGATAACATGGGAAGTTTATGTCATCGCTACGACTACGCCGTAAAAATTAAGGCATTTGTCTGATTGGCTTTTTTGATCGGGACGCCAAAATAGAATTTTGGGTAAAGTTTAGAACATTTTGGTAAAACTAATTTTTGACCTTCAATGTTAATTTAAAGGTCACTCTGTAGGGGGCGCTATCGCGCCCATTTAAATTTTGTCATCATAAACTGGTCCAAACTAGAAAGTTGAACAACTGATTCAAATTTGGTCATAATCGGACTGGTTTTGATCAAATGGGAGCAATTTTTAGACCTGCAATATTCCAAAATAAGTTGTCCAACTTTGCGGCTGCGCCGCACACAGACCGTAAAAGGTATCTCCAAAAATTGGATAACTTTAAATGCCCCACTTGTCCAGAGGACGTACGCCAATTTTGAAGTTGGTGAGCAAAACGCCCTAGGAGGAGTTCGTCAAAGTTTGACGTGAACAAAATGGCTAACACAGCGTGTTTTCATTTTCAAAGGAAGATGGCGGCCATAGGGTAAGTCTGGGGGCGTGGCCACAATGATTTTTTTTCTTTGTCCTCACGAGAGGAATGCGTGTCCCGAATTTCGTAGCTTTACGCCAAAGTTGACCTCGGGGCGTCTCCCATAGGCGCAATGTATTTTGACTTTTGTCGGTCGGTGGCGCTGTCGCGCCATTTTTTAACGGAAAAAAAAATGGCCCAGAAAATTTTTTATTTTTCGCCGATTCTGAATTTTGGGCAAAGTTTGGTGAGTTTTTGAGCATGTTCAGGGGGTCAAATTAGAGTTCAAAGCGCTGAAGAAGAACAAGAAAAATTAAAGCCGCAAGCGGCATCCAACGGCCCTCGCGGGCCGCCGGCCTTCCGACTCTGCGCTTTCGACTTGATAAAGATGACGCCCTTATTGTGTGTTGAATTCAAAAAGAACTTGACAGACGGCGACACATTGGACATGGCCAATCCAGTGCAAATCAACACAAGTGTCAGTCAAATTTGCTGCGCCGCCGCACAGAGACCGTAGCACTTGGAATAAAAGTATGGATAACTTTTGATGCCCCGCTTGTGTAGATGATATTTCCCAAAGTAAAGCTTGATCGGGCTATTGCCCACGGAGGAGTTTGTTAAAGTGTGAAGCGTAAATGTGAACATTTCAAGGATTTGGCGTTTTTCCCATTTGTGACAGTATATTTGCAGCTCCACGGCACAGAGACCGTACCACTTAAAATCAAAATATGGGTAAGTTTTGATGCCCCGCTTGTGTAGATGATATTCTCCAAATATGAACTTGATCGGGCAATCACCCTAGGAGGAGTTTGTTAAAGTGTGAAGCGTAAAAATGTGGTGATTTGAGCGATTCTACGATTTTCCCATAAGGATAACATGGGATGTTTCTGTCAACGCTACGGTTACGCCGTACAAAATATGACTTTGGCTCTCATACTTTTATGATCAGGATGGCAAATTAGAATTTTGTTCAAAATATCATGTCATTTGGAAAAACTCTATTGTTTATAGGCCACTCTGAAGGCCAAATAGTCAGAATTCTGGGAAACGTTTGCGGCTCCGTCGCACAGAGACCGTAAAAGTTATCCTTAAAATTTGGATAACTTTAGATGCCCCACTTGTCTAGAGGACGTACACCGATTTTGAGGTTCGTGGGCAAAACGCACTAGGAGGAGTTCGTTAAAGTGTGAAACATAAAAATGTGGATATTTGAGAGATTTTGCGGTTTTCCCATAGGGATAACATGGGAGGTTTCTGTCATCGCTACGACTACGCCGTAAAAAATAAGGCATTTGTCTGATTGGCTTTTTTGATCGGGACGCCAAAATAGAATTTTGGGTAAAGTTTAGAACATTTTGGTAAAACTAATTTTTGACCTTCAATGTTAATTTAAAGGTCACTCTGTAGGGGGCGCTATCGCGCCCATTTCAATTTTGTCATCATAAACTGGTCCAAACTAGAAAGTTTAACAACTGATTCAAATTTGGTCCTAATCGGACTCGTTTTGATCAAATGGGAGCAATTTTTAGATCTGCAATATTCCAAAATAAGTTGTCCAACTTTGCGGCTGCGCCGCACACAGACCGTAAAAGGTATCTCAAAAAATTGGATAACTTTAGATGCCCCACTTGTCCAGAGGACGTACGCCGATTTTGAAGTCGGTGGGCAAAACGCCCTAGGAGGAGTTTGTCAAAGTTTGACGTGAACAAAATGGCTAACACAGCGTGTTTTCATTTTCAAAGGAAAATGGCGGCCATAGGGTAAGTCTGGGGGCGTGGCCACAATGATTTTTTTTTTTTTTGTCCTCACGAGAGGAATGCGTGTCCCGAATTTCGTAGCTTTACGACAAAGTTGACCTCGGGGCGTCTCCCATAGGCGCAATGTATTTTGACTTTTGTCGGTGGCGCTGTCGCACCATTTTTTAACGAAAAAAAAAAATGGCCCAGAAAAAACAAAATTTTTCGCCGATTCTCAATTTTGGGCAAAGTTTGGTGAGTTTTTGAGCATGTTCAGGGGGTCAAATTAGAGATCAAAAAGCAGAAGAACAAGAAAAATAATAATAATTAAAGCCGCAAGCGGCATCCAACGGCCCTCGCGGGCCGCCGGCCTTCCGACTCTGCGCTTTTGACTTGATAAAGATGGCGCCCTTATTGTGTTGAATAAAAAAAGAACTTGACAGACGGCGACACATTGGACATGGCCAATCCAGTGCAAATGAACACAAGTGTCAGTCAAATTTGCTGCTCCGCCGCACAGAGACCGTAGCACTTGGAATAAAAATATGGATAACTTTTGATGCCGCGCTTGTGTAGATGATTTTTCCCAAAGTAAAGCTTGATCGAGCTATTGCCCACGGAGGAGTTTGTTAAAGTGTGAAGCGTAAATGTGAACATTTCAAGGATTTGGCGTTTTTCCCATTTGTGACAGTATATTTGCAGCTCCACGGCACAGAGACCGTACCACTTAAAATCAAAATATGGATAACTTTTGATGCCCCGTTTGTGTAGATGATTTTCCCCAAATATGAGCTTGATCGGGCAATCGGCCTAGGAGGAGTTTGTTAAAGTGTGAAGCGTAAAAATGTGGTGATTTTAGAGATTTCGCTGTTTTCCCATTTCTGACATATATTTGCGGGTCCGCCACACAGAGACCGTAGCACTTAGAATCAAAATATGGGTAAGTTTTGATGCCCCGCTTGTGTAGATGATATTCTCCAAATATGAACTTGATCGGACAATCGCCCTAGGAGGAGTTTGTTAAAGTGTGAAGCGTAAAAATGTGGTGATTTGAGCGATTCTACGATTTTCCCATAAGGATAACATGGGATGTTTCTGTCAACGCTACAGTTACGCCGTACAAAATATGACTTTGGCTCTCATACTTTTATGATCAGGATGGCAAATTAGAATTTTGTTCAAAATATCATGTCATTTGGAAAAACTCTATTGTTTATAGGCCACTCTGAAGGCCAAATAGTCAGAATTCTGGGAAACGTTTGCGGCTCTGTCGCACAAAGACCGTAAAAGTTATCCTTAAAATTTGGATAACTTTAGATACACCACTTGTCTAGAGGACGTACACCGATTTTGAGGTTGGTGGGCAAAACGCACTAGGAGGACTTTGTTAAAGTGTAAAACATAAAAATGTGGTAATTTGAGAGATTTTGTGGTTTTCCCATAGGGATAACATGGGAGGTTTCTGTCATCGCTACGACTACGGCGTAAAAATGTAGGCATTTTTGTGATTGGCTTTTGTGATCGGGACGGCAAAATAGAATTTTGGGTAAAGTTTAGACAATTTTGGTAAAACTAATTTTTGACCTTCAATGTTAATTTAAAGGTCACTCTGTAGGGGGCGCTATCACTGCCATTTCAATTTTGTCAGCCTAAACTGGTCCAAACTAGAAAGTTTAACAACTGATTCAAATTTGGTCCTAATCGGACTGGTTTTGATCAAATGGGAGCAATTTTTAGACCTGCAATATTCCAAAATAAGTTGTCCAACTTTGCGGCTGCGCCGCACACAGACCGTAGAAGGTATCTCAAAAAATTGAATAACTTTAGATGCCCCACTTGTCCAGAGGACGTACGCCGATTTTGAAGTCGGTGGGCAAAACGCCCTAGGAGGAGTTCGTCAAAGTTTGACGTAAACAAAATGGCTAACTCAGCTTGTTTTCATTTTCAAAGGAAGATGGCGGCCATAGGGTAAGTTTGGGGGCGTGGCCACAATGATTTTTTTTGTTTATCCTCACGAGAGGAATGCGTGTCCCGAATTTCGTAGCTTTACGCCAAAGTTGACCTCGGGGCGTCTCCCATAGGCGCAATGTATTTTGACTTTTGTCGGTGGCGCTGTCGCGCCATTTTTTAACGAAAAAAAAAATGGCCCAGAAAAAATAAAATTTTTCGCCGATTCTGAATTTTGGGCAAAGTTTGGTGAGTTTTTGAGCATGTTCAGGGGGTCAAATTAGAGATCAAAGCGCTGAAGAAGAACAAGAAAAATAATAATAATTAAAGCCGCAAGCGGCATCCAACGGCCCTTGCGGGCCGCCGGCCTTCCGACTCTGCTCTCTGCATTTTACAGAGTTGGCGCTAACGCAATTGTCTAAGAACTAAGACAGTGACACATTGGACATGTACAATGCTGTGCTTAACCAGTGCAAATGAAGACAAATATCGGTCAAATGTGCAGCTCCAGCGCACAGAGACCGTGACACTTGGAATAAAAATATGGATAACTTTTGATGCCCCGCTTGTGTAGATGATTCTCCCCAAATATGAACTTGATCGGATAATCGCCCTAGGAGGAGTTTGTTAAAGTGTGAAGTGTAAAAATGTGGTCATTTTAGAGATTTTGCGGTTTCCCCATAGGGATAACATGGGATGTTTCTGTCATCGCTACGGCTACGCTTTACCAAATATGACTTTGGCTCCCATACTTTTATTTTGGGAATGGCAAATGAGAATTGTGTGCAAAATGTCATGTCATTTGGAAAAACTCTTGTTTATAGGCCACTCTGAAGGCCAAATAGTCCAAATTCTGCGAAAAGTTTGCGGCTCAGCTGCACAGAGACCGTAAATGTTATCCATAAAATTTGAATAACTTTTGATGCCCCACTTGTATAGAGGAGGTACACCGATTTTGAGATCGGTGGGCCAAACGCACTAGGAGGAGTTTGTTAAAGTGTGAAGCGTAAATGTGAACATTTCAAGGATTTGGCGTTTTTCCCATTTGTGACAGTATATTTGCAGCTCCACGGCACAGAGACCGTACCACTTAAAATCAAAATATGGATAACTTTTGATGCCCCTTTTGTGTAGATGATTTTCCCCAAATATGAGCTTGATCGGGCAATCGCCCTGGGAGGAGTTCGTTAAAGTGTGAAGCGTAAAAATGTGGTAATTTTAGAGATTTCGCTGTTTTCCCATTTCTGACATATATTTGCGGGTCCGCCACACAGAGACCGTAGCACTTAGAATCAAAATATGGGTAAGTTTTGATGCCCCGCTTGTGTAGATGATATTCTCCAAATATGAACTTGATCGGACAATCGCCCTAGGAGGAGTTCGTTAAAGTGTGAAGCGTAAAAATGTGGTGATTTGAGCGATTCTACGATTTTCCCATAAGGATAACATGGGATGTTTCTGTCATCGCTACGGTTACGCCGTACAAAATATGACTTTGGCTCTCATACTTTCATGATCAGGATGGCAAATTAGAATTTTGTTCAAAATATCATGTCATTTGGAAAAACTCTATTGCTTATAGGCCACTCTGAAGGCCAAATAGTCAGAATTCTGGGAAACGTTTGCGGCTCCGTCGCACAGAGACCGTAAAAGCTATCCTTAAAATGTGGATAACTTTAGATGCCCCACTTGTCTAGAGGACGTACACCGATTTTGAGGTTGGTGGGCAAAACGCACTAGGAGGAGTTCGTTAAAGTGTGAAACATAAAAATGTGGTAATTTGAGAGATTTTGTGGTTTTCCCATAGGGATAACATGGGATGTTTCTGTCATCGCTACGACTACGCCGTAAAAATTAAGGCATTTGTCTGATTGGCTTTTGTGATCGGGACGGCAAAATAGAATTTTGGGTAAAGTTTAGACAATTTTGGTAAAACTAATTTTAGACCTTCAATGTTAATTTAAAGGTCACTCTGTAGGGGGCGCTATCGCGGCCATTTCAATTTTGTCATCATAAACTGGTCCAAACTAGAAAGTTTAACAACTGATTCAAATTTGGTCCTAATCGGACTTGTTTTGATCAAATGGGAGCAATTTTTAGATCTGCAATATTCCAAAATAAGTTGTCCAACTTTGCGGCTGCGCCTCACACAGACCGTAAAAGGTATCTAAAAAAATTGGATAACTTTAGATGCCCCACTTGTCCAGAGGACGTCCGCCGATTTTGAAGTCGGTGGGCAAAACGCCCTAGGAGGAGTTCGTCAAAGTTTGACGTGAACAAAATGGCTAACACAGCGTGTTTTCATTTTCAAAGGAAGATGGCGGCCATAGGGTAAATCTGGGGGCGTGGCCACAATAATATTTTTTTTTTGTCCTCATGAGAGGAATGTGTGTTCCGAATTTCGTAGCTCTACGACAAAGTTTACCTCGGGGCGTCTCCCATAGGCGCAATGTATTTTGACTTTTGTCGGTGGCGCTGTCGCGCCATTTTTTAACGAAAAAAAAAATGGCCCAGAAAAAACAAAATTTTTCGCCGATTCTGAATTTTGGGCAAAGTTTGGTGAGTTTTTGAGCATGTTCAGGGGGTCAAATTAGAGTTCAAAGCGATGAAGAACAAGAAAAATTAAAGCCGCAAGCGGCATCCAACGGCCCTCGCGGGCCGCCGGCCTTCCGACTCTGCGCTTTCGACTTGATAAAGATGGCGCCCTTATTGTGTGTTGAATAAAAAAAGAACTTGACAGACGGCGACACATTAGACATGGCCAATCCAGTGCAAATCAACACAAGTGTCAGTCAAATTTGCTGCGCCGCCGCACAGAGACCGTAGCACTTGGAATATAAATATGGATAACTTTTGATGCCCCGCTTGATTAGATGATTTTCCCCAAATATGAGCTTGATCGAGCTATTGCCCACGGAGGAGTTTGTTAAAGTGTGAAGTGTAAATGTGAACATTTCAGAGATTTCGCTGTTTTCCCATTTCTGACATATATTTGCGGGTCCGCCACACAGAGACCGTAGCACTTAGAATCAAAATATGGATAAGTTTTGATGCCCCGCTTGTGTAGATGATATTCTCCAAATATGAGCTTGATCGGACAATCGGCCTAGGAGGAGTTTGTTAAAGTGTGAAGCGTAAAAATGTGGTGATTTGAGCGATTCTACGATTTTCCCATAAGGATAACATGGGATGTTTCTGTCAACGCTACGGTTACGCCGTACAAAATATGACTTTGGCTCTCATACTTTTATGATCAGGATGGCAAATTAGAATTTTGTTCAAAATATCATGTCATTTGGAAAAACTCTATTGTTTATAGGCCACTCTGAAGGCCAAATAGTCAGAATTCTGGGAAACGTTTGCGGCTCCGTCGCACAAAGACCGTAAAAGTTATCCTTAAAATTTGGATAACTTTAGATACACCACTTGTCTAGAGGACGTACACCGATTTTGAGGTTGGTGGGCAAAACGCACTAGGAGGACTTCGTTAAAGTGTAAAACATAAAAATGTGGTAATTTGAGAGATTTTGTGGTTTTCCCATAGGGATAACATGGGAGGTTTCTGTCATCGCTACGACTACGGCGTAAAAATTTAGGCATTTTTGTGATTGGCTTTTGTGATCGGGACGGCAAAATAGAATTTTGGGTAAAGTTTAGACAATTTTGGTAAAACTAATTTTTGACCTTCAATGTTAATTTAAAAGTCACTCTGTAGGGGGCGCTATCACTGCCATTTCAATTTTGTCAGCCTAAACTGGTCCAAACTAGAAAGTTTAACAACTGATTCAAATTTGGTCCTAATCGGACTGGTTTTGATCAAATGGGAGCAATTTTTAGACCTGCAATATTCCAAAATAAGTTGTCCAACTTTGCGGCTGCGCCGCACACAGACCGTAAAAGGTATCTCAAAAAATTGAATAACTTTAGATGCCCCACTTGTCCAGAGGACGTACGCCGATTTTGAAGTCGGTGGGCAAAACGCCCTAGGAGGAGTTCGTCAAAGTTTGACGTAAACAAAATGGCTAACTCACCTTGTTTTCATTTTCAAAGGAAGATGGCGGCCATAGGGTAAGTTTGGGGGCGTGGCCACAATGATTTTTTTTGTTTATCCTCACGAGAGGAATGCGTGTCCCGAATTTCGTAGCTTTACGCCAAAGTTGACCTCGGGGCGTCTCCCATAGGCGCAATGTATTTTGACTTTTGTCGGTGGCGCTGTCGCGCCATTTTTTAACGAAAAAAAAAATGGCCCAGAAAAAATAAAATTTTTCGCCGATTCTGAATTTTGGGCAAAGTTTGGTGAGTTTTTGAGCATGTTCAGGGGGTCAAATTAGAGATCAAAGCGCTGAAGAAGAACAAGAAAAAAAAATAATAATAATAATAATAATATTTTTAGCAAAAACAATATAGCCGTTTTTACTATAACAACAAATGATACATCGTTTGAAAGCTCTAAGCCTTCCCGATGCCGCCATAGGGTGGAATCATCATTACGAGCGCTTACGCGCTCGTCAGTCCCTATTCCGTCGGGATGCCCCGCCCTCTCCCCATAGACTTCCATTGATTTGAGCAGATACAAGCATGGCCCATGCCTGCGGCATGGATTCTCGCGTACGGGACGATGCCAGGAGGGTTTTTGGAGGAATGCAGCGCTTCGCGCTGCTGTTGTCAACAATTAGTGAATGGGCTATGCCCATTCACTAATTGTTGACTATTTCTGTCATAGCAGGAGTAAGTATGCATGATCCATGCCTTCGGCATGGGCTAGTTCACTGTACTTGCCAGGGGCGACGGGGCACCAAACATGCGGGCTGCGCCCGCATGTTTGGTAAGACAGTTGCAACGCTGCCTTCGGCAGCGTTGCGGGAGCAATAGGCCCTCCCCCTGCTGGGGCTTGGGCCTAATAATAATATTTTTAGCAAAAACAATATAGCCGTTTTTACTATAACAACAAATGATACATCGTTTGAAAGCTCTAAGCCTTCCCGATGCCGCCATGGGGTGGAATCATCATTACGAGCGCTTACGCGCTCGTCACTCCCTATTCCGTCGGGATGCCCCGCCCACTCCCCATAGACTTCCATTGATTTGAGCAGATACAAGCATGGCCCATGCCTGCGGCATGGATTCTCGCATACGGGACGATGCCAGGAGGGTTTTTGGAGGAATGCAGCGCTTCGCGCTGCTGTTGTCAACAATTAGTGAATGGGCTACGCCCATTCACTAATTGTTGACTATTTCTGTCATAGCAGGAGTAAGTATGCATGATCCATGCCTTCGGCATGGGCTAGTTCACTGTACTTGCCAGGGGCGACGGGGTACCAAACATGCGGGCTGCGCCCGCATGTTTGGTCAGACAGTTGCAACGCTGCCTTCGGCAGCGTTGCGGGAGCAATAGGCCCTCCCCCTGCTGGGGCTCGGGCCTAATAATAATAATAATATTTTTAGCAAAAACAATATAGCCGTTTTCACTATAACAACAAATTATACATCGTTTGAAAGCTCTAAGCCTTCCCGATGCCGCCATGGGGTGGAATCATCATTACGAGCGCTTACGCGCTCGTCAGTCCCTATTCCGTCGAGATGCCCCGCCCACTCCCCATAGACTTCCATTGATTTGAGCAGATACAAGCATGGCCCATGCCTGCGGCATGGATTCTCGCGTACGGGACGATGCCAGGAGGGTTTTTCGGAGGAATGCAGCGCTTCGCGCTGCTGTTGTCAACAATTAGTGAATGGGCTACGCCCATTCACTAATTGTTGACTATTTCTGTCATAGCAGGAGTAAGTATGCATGATCCATGCCTTCGGCATGGGCTAGTTCACTGTACTTGCCAGGGGCGACGGGGTACCAAACATGCGGGCTGCGCCCGCATGTTTGGTCAGACAGTTGCAACGCTGCCTTCGGCAGCGTTGCGGGAGCAATAGGCCCTCCCCCTGCTGGGGCTCGGGCCTAATAATAATATTTTTAGCAAAAACAATATAGCCGTTTCCACTATAACAACAAATTATACATCGTTTGAAAGCTCTAAGCCTTCCCCATGCCGCCATGGGGTGGAATCATCATTACGAGCGCTTACGCGCTCGTCACTCCCTATTCCGTCGGGATGCCCCGCCCACTCCCCATAGACTTCCATTGATTTGAGCAGATACAAGCATGGCCCATGCCTGCGGCATGGATTCTCGCGTACGGGACGATGCCAGGAGGGTTTTTGGAGGAATGCAGCGCTTCGCGCTGCTGTTGTCAACAATTAGTGAATGGGCTACGCCCATTCACTAATTGTTGACTATTTCCGTCATAGCAGGAGTAAGTATGCATGATCCATGCCTTCGGCATGGGCTAGTTCACTGTACTTGCCAGGGGCGACGGGGTACCAAACATGCGGGCTGCGCCCGCATGTTTGGTCGAACAGTTGCAACGCTGCCTTCGGCAGCGTTGCGGGAGCAATAGGCCCTCCGCCCTGCTGGGGCTCGGGCCTAATAATATTCCGATGCGAAAACAATGTTTCCCATTTTTCAAATATCATAAACTATACATTTTCGGAAAGCGCTCGCGCTTTCCTACCTCATGGTGTGGGTCCCTGGTCACTGACGGGTACTTTCGTTAATTTTGAGTGGGCTCCGCCCACTTTGTGTTTTTGGCCCTCTATACAGTAATAATGTTCAATTTTTGCATTACATGCTTATATGCACGGAACATGCAAGAGATGGGGAACGTATTCGTGAGCTACTTAGCGCAAATGAGTGCTTTATATGGGGATGACGACCGCTTCGCGGTCGTCATCTCAATGTAAAGTGCTCGTTTAGTGCGCACTTTTGCACGGGCTTCGCCCGTTTACAACGGTAATGTTCCATTTTCCTACTACTAATTAGTATGCACGGGGCGTGCATGAGTGAAGGAGTGCGTTAGTGAGTGTTTGGAAGTGGGCGAGCGCTTCGCGCTCGATTTCGTGCGCACTACGTGCGCACTTTCGCAGACGTGCTTTGCACGGCCTTACGAGATTAATAGGCCTCTCGCCACCTTGTGGCGCTCGGGCCTAATAATAATAATAATAATAATAATAATAATAATAATAATAATGATGATAATGATGATGACGACGACGACGACGACGACGACGACGACGATGATGATAATAATTATAATATATATATATATCATATAAAATATAAATCCTCAGCTCAATAATATTCAAACAAACATCAAGTCTAGTCTCAGATGCTAAAAAATAAAATGGTCCCTTTGTTTATTAAAAAACATATCATGATTATTATGTGCTTTATTTGTTGTTCACAGGTCCTTCCTGCACCTTGAACGGTTCCTCTGAGAAGTACCAAAATGAACAAATTGGGCATTAGTCTACTTCAGCTCTCCAGAATGGGCTCCAGACTTCATTACAACTCAAAGGGGGCTTTAATGTCACTCAATTCTATTGGAGTCCGCACATACTGTAGTAATGTCAAGGTCCGCTCCTACCTGCAGTACATGAAAAGAAAGATTCGGCCTCCTCCCAGTCCTCCTTATAGCCACGTGTGCCAAGTAGGTGACCCAGTGTTACGAAGTCATGCATCAGTTGTGGACCCTGCTGCTGTGAAGGGCCCGGAGATCCAAGAAGTAATTAATACCATGGTCAAAGTGATGCGGAAACTGGAATGTGTGGGACTGAGTGCACCTCAAATTGGGGTGCCCCTCCGTATATTGGCACTGGAGTACCCACAGAAGATGTTTGATGAAACCCCCCTTGTATTAAGAGAGGCAAGAGGTCTGAGCGTGCTGCCTCTGAGAGTGTTTGTTAACCCACAGCTGAGAGTTCTGGACGGGAGGACAGCAGTTTTTCAGGAGGCATGTGAAAGTATCACAGGATTTTCTGCAGCGGTGCCACGCTACTTATCTGTGGAAGTTTCAGGTATGAAAATAACGGACACAACTGTCATTTAAAGAGGTGGTATTATGCTTTTCATTGCCTTAATAAGTATGAACTCTCAACAAGCAGATGACTTTACTTTACTACATAAAGGCAATATAATGAGACAAAATGTACATAAATTGTGATCTGGCTCCAAAGAAATTGTGATATAATTTTTTTGGCATATTACTCACCGTTAATATCACAATTTTCTTGGAAATGGATCACATAGTCGATTTTATCACAATTTAGAACCTAGTAGGCTGACCAATAGGGAAAATGGGAGGGAGAAATCTGACTGTGTTTGAGCACAGACAGCCACATTAAATGCAGAAATGAATTGTGATTTATTAACAAAAAAGCAGATTGCCACTGGGATTATCACCATCTCGTCCAGCCCTAAAACTGTATATCAAACTACTTAAACAAGCATTATCAAGTGGATCAAAACATGTCAAATCACTTGGTCTTCTATGTAACAAAACCATTTGAGTGTTTTTTTTTTAAATATCTACGACTAGGAACTACTTTTTAATTGGGTATGGCCGTCAATAAAGTCAATTTTGCATAATAACCTTCCTTAAAATAATTCTGTATTGTTGTATTTTTGTTATTGTACAGGTCTCAATGACAAAGCGGAGTCGGTCACGTGGCAAACTAGCGGCTGGGCAGCTCGTATTATTCAGCATGAGATGGACCACTTAGACGGCGTCCTGTACATTGACCGCATGGACAGCAAATCCTTCATAAATATTAACTGGCCGACATACAACGAATAAACTGAATAAGATTGACTTTAGGACAAGATTTAAAACAAATGATCAAAATAAATGATCAAAACATACGATCAAAACATACTGTTTTTTTGAACAGACTCCGCTACAGACTGCGAATACTGGTATTCTACAGAAGGACATCTAGATCCGCATTCTAATGTATCTTTTCCCATTCATCCCAAAATGACTTCATACAACATTGTGTCAAAAATGTTTAATACAAACTAAATATGCAAAAATGGGCTCAAAATGCCATAACAGTATAATAAATTCAGGAAAAGGCAATAAAAATGAATGTTGTGATTCATTTGTCTTACATAAACATACATACATGCATACTATGTGAAACAAGATTGTTTTTACCATTGTCCCTTTTCAAAAATGTAATTAAGGTGCATGATCGGTTGGCACATACAGTAAGCGTCAGACATAATACATACAGCATTAAATCATGGCAGTGTTAAGATGTAGTACAGCATAAACACAGATACATCACATTTAACTACAACAGACATGGAGATTGTCAATTAACAGGAACTTACATATTTGTACTGGTGATAGTCATTGATCTTACTGGTATAACTATTGGTCAAGTATTTACTTAACTGGTCTACTAGACAGAAGATGAAAAGTCAAAACTTTGACCGCATCTACAATTAAGAGGACTTTTATACCAGCAGTCTTTGCAACGTTCATCTCCACAATATTTGCATAGCATATGAGTTTTTTGACTACATTTCCCAACAGAGCACAAACCCAACCTTTTAGCCTCATGGGAATTGAGACAGATCTTTGCTTCATTGCAATAGTCACTGTGAAAGACTTGGCACCTAAAACACAAGCTCTGGGGATCCTGGTTGGGGCCTTCACAACAGCTGTGCAGAGCTAAAGGACTGATAAACGATGTCGTCGATTCAGAGTCATTATGCAAAGACAAGGAGGAAAATGTGTCAGTGCAGTTGGTCAGCGTTGGTGATATGCTTCCTCTACGGTGTGAAGCTGCTGCTCGCATTGGAATGAACTGCTCGGGTATTTCATCAATCAACTCTAATGTGTGATTTTTGTTGCAAGGCTCAAGTTTGGGACAGCTTACGTGATGGTGGGTTTGGCATTCTTTGCATTTATACAGGATCAAACGCTTCACTTCCAGACAATAGCAAGACTCATGATCAGTCTTTTCTTCAAAACTGACAGGTAATGCCACCATTGGTTCCCCAGAGTAGTTATAGAACTGGCTGACGCCTCTGGAGGCGGACAAGAAGTCATTGGCATTTGGGTCAGCAGAGGGCTTCTTCAGATAATTAGAGATATAAACTGGCTCCCTAGACAAGCCATTGGCACTTTTATCAGGCATCCAAGTTAAAGAGCGAGGGGATTCATCTACAGAGGTCTCTCTGAGCCTCTCCCCTTCTAGCTCATCTGTGTACAGATCCATGTCATTTTCTTCAGGCAGCTCTTGTAGGGGCTGCTTAACATCTACCAGCCTCATTGTACTGTCAAGAGCCATCTACACAACAAAGAAACTAAAGGTTTGAACATTTCTTGAACTAATGGCACAACTATTTGCATTCACTTTAGACATTACTTACCTGAAAGCTGTGTCCTCTTTGCCTCTCTCTCACAATATTGAGCTCCCATCGAGGCTGACCAGCATACTTTCCCAGTGCGGCCAGAAGGAGGCGACACTCACAACGGGCCACAAAGAAAGCACAAGAAAGGCGTAGCAGCTCATCCACCCTGGCTGCACTGACTTTCTGAGGCTGAAGGCGGAGCTGTTCCCTCCGTGATGAGCACAGCCTGTAACCCAACAGGCCGAAGAGCAGCTCTATCTGCTGCGTGGAGAACACTGGTTTGATGCAGTGGGTAAATATACCAGAATACATCTAGAGAAAAAAAAAAACAATGTGAAAGGAGAGAAACAATACTCTACAAAGTCATCATAGATAGATAGATGGATAGATAGATGAGGCTTCTGACAAACTAAGGTTACAAGAGGCAGGCAAACAAACTCCTGCCTGAATAAACAAACTCCTGCCTGAATAAACATAACCTACATTAAAAGTTAAACATGTGGGAGGAAAGGGGTACAATTATTATTTGTTATAAAAAAATATTTCAAACCAACTTTTACAACTTTGTACTCCTCCCTCCATGGACCCAGGTGCAGGTTGAGTGCTGCTTGTTCAAGCACCTCAAAGGCTTTGGCCAGGCCATTTAGCCCTGTTTGGACTTTTGCTGGTCGCCTGCAGTCAGTCCCATCTGATTGCAGAGACTCCTCCATGATGTTAAATGTATCCAAACCCAGACAATGTGCATCACTGCCTTCACTCTTCAGCAGCTCATCCACCTCATTGCAGAGCATCTCGTCTCTGCACGGCAAACTGGACCCTCGGTCCACAATTTGTTTTTCCAGAAAATGATTGTAAGCAGCCATAAGATCAATGGTTCTTTGTCCGGTCATGGTCATCTCTGTTCAGATGTCAAAAACAAAACATGTTATGACTTTTGAGTATTCATGGAAGTACAAATACATACATATACACATTTGTTATAATGTATTATCGTCATATACAGATTCCCATCAACATCACTTTGCTGCTTTGGTTCCATAATAACATGATGCCTGTGGGATTGTACCGTCTCCTCTTGATTATGTGATTGTGTTGTCAGCAAAGCAGGATCCTGCATGTACTAAAGTCTTCTATATAAAACATATATCTGAAAAAACAAAAACTAACATAGGCTGTGTGAAGTATGTATTTACCCAGCACAGCGTCCTTGAAAAGATTGTGATGTCGATTAGGTGCATTATTGTATATAGCCTATACTTACAAAATTGTACTTTTATTTTTTTAGGTAAGGCTACAAGAAAATAATCTTTATACAAACATATTTTAACACAAGCAATTTTGATTTTGGCTGACTCAAGAACACTTTAGGAAGTGACATTTCAAAGAGAAAGAAAACTTTGCACTTTGAAGTTCCGAGCAGCAGAAAAGCTTATCTTGTTTAGAATCAATATATTGCGATGATTATGAATATTCGTTGAGGACACAATCCCCACAGCGTCTCTGGTCGTTTTCAGAGAGAAAATGTGATATTTTAACCATCTGAGTCACAAAAGGAAAAAGCTGAGTAGCCTCTGCTAACGTTTAATCGTGATGATAGGCCTCTCATTTATTACAGAATAACAGAAGAGTGATCGACCAAAAGAGAAGCTTACCGTTCAAATGACAGAGTATAAAAGGTGAGTAAATGAGGTTAAAAGTCCACGGGCCGCACCGCGTTGGCTCACGAGCTGCTCGCGCCTTCTTCCGCCCTGCAACCTAAACATTGTCACGTGACGCAGCACGGGCCTATCAGGAGAGTTTGGACTCTGTATCTGGGCAACTTTGGTCTGGAAAAAAAATAAATAAATACATACAGCATACTTGACATATTTTTCCTCAAATAAATACATTTCTGGATGTGAAAAGTGATATAGTTTCAATTTCAAAACATTTTCAGTTTGAGTGCGCAAACGACCATCACGAGTGACCAGGATGCTCTGAGCATGGGGTGCATGAGGTGGGGCCCTGGGGTGGCTCGGTGACAGAGGGAAGAGGGCGGGTCGACGGCCCTGTCCCTCTTATTAAAGCCGTGGGTGATGTCCCGCTCCTCCAGCAGTGACCGTCCTCTGTCCTCTGTCCTCTGTCGGGACCGCGTCAGCAGCATGTCCAGCTCGGATCGGGTGGTGCTTGTGCTGGGAGGAGCAGGTACTGTGGGCTCTGGTGTGGTCAGAGCGCTGCTGGACAAAGGTAAGCATCTGGACAACCTGTTGTCACTCTAATTTTGTCATTGTTTGATTATTAGTGAAATTGAAGTCTATCATCATCTTTGGCTGATCAATTTCATCTGTATCACTTTGTTCTGCATTCCGTTAAGTAAACTTAACCAACTTCTGAAAAATAAAAGTTTAAAAAAATCACAGTGTAAACTGTTTTTGCAAAGCCCCATTGTAAAACAGAATTCATGTGTAATTCCAATTTTTGGGTTTAATAAATTCTTCCTCCTTATCCTGATTGTGCATCAGTACATTCAGTCTATGCTCTGTCAATATACTTCTCTTGAACTGTCTTGTGTTGCCATCTGCTGTTGTGTCACGCTTCTTCCTCTTATGACCTTAATAAACAGATTAAATGTAAGTCTGTTGTTTTACATGTCAGAGGGATCAGCGTGGACCTGTCATATTCATGTGCAATTACTGTCCTACTCGCAAGCAATTAAGGCCATATTCATGTGCATACAACTGATGTAAATAAGAGTGTTTTATTTTGTTTACTTACTTACTATTAGTATTATTTAATCTTATGCTAGCTATTTTTACTTTATTTTATTTTATTTATCTATTTTATCTTATTTTCTTCTCCCTCCATTCCCTATTAACATATGAATTAATATGAGTGTTTTTTTTTCAAACTTCCTATAATCTGTCCTTTTCCTTCTGTATCTACTGCATTGTAACAACGAAATTTGTGTGGACAATAAAGGATTATCTTATTTTATCTTATCTTCTTCTTTCTGTGTGCAGGTTTTAAAGTCGCAGTGATTTCCAGAGACAGCAGTCGTCTTGACAGACTGTGCTCATTTGTCTCTCCCAGTACAAAGGATAATCTCACCACTATAGTCGGCAATGTGGGTAAGTCTGGTTTTCATAGACATCTGCCAATTCATCTGTGAGCAGAACAGAACCAACAGTGTCAGGTGTAGTAATATGTGCAAAATGCATTCAACTCAGATTATGTTGAATTATTACTGAAATAATTAATTTCATCTCTCGCTATATATTTCTATTTAGTAATTGTAATTGTATAAAACTTGTATTGTGTGTAAATCCTCTAATGGTGGGATTCTTCCAGGGTCTGAGGATGGGGCAGAACAGGCGAAGCAGGAGCTTTTAATGGCAGTGGGGAAGGTGACGGATGTGGTGTCGTCTCTGGGCTTCAGCTGGTGGCAGGGAGGACCTCCTCACACACAGGCTCTCAAAGACCTGCACTGGGTGAGTGCTTTAGCAAAGGGGACTAAAATGGTGTAATGGATAGAATTAACATACATTTTCAAATGCGTTCAATCTGGATGTGCAAAGGTTTATCCGTGAGCGTAAAAATGTCTCACGGATTGTAACTTTGCACTTCTTGGGTACATTTACAATAGTCTATTTCTGTGAAACTACTTTCATCTGCTTATTTTTGGCACGCTGACAGCCCAACGTCTCTCTAAATTAATTGTTTGAATAATCGTAATTTCAATTAAGACTTAAATAATTGTGATTATTATTTTCTATATTTGAAGAGCTTCACTCTACACTATACATTTTTCACTATATGCATATTTGCAAATGTTTTATTCTGGAAAGTAAAACGGAGAGCTCTGAATTGTATTTTTATTTACCATGAGCTGTAATCTTGACCGTTTTCTCCTACTGTGCACACATATGCACGACTGCTAAATTGAGTAATAGAAAGGTAATGAATAAATGTCAATGTACTGAATGTCTCTTCATATGGCATGGGGACCATATAGGCTCAACCTATACCCAAAAAATCTAACAGGAGAATATAATTGATATTACATTGTATACTCTTTCACTTAGAGAATGGATGCATTTGACTTCTATGTTACAGGTTATTGACTGCTTACTCTACAGCACATTTGTCTCATGGAAGACTTTCTTTCCACTGGTGAGGGATGATCCCAACTGCACCTACACCTTTATTACAGGTGAGCCATGCAGCATCCTTCATCCAGACGTGAGTGTGTTCTGTATAATCAAAACAGAGGATATTGTGCCTGTCTCAATAAACATAATAGTTATTTATTTATATTATAACAGACACTTCAACTCAGGGAGTTTCCAAACCTTTGAGGTTGGAACCCTCAAAATAACCATGGAACCGACCGGAGGAAGATTCATAGTTTACTTGACAAATGATTAATCTGTAGACGGTTGTAGGACAGTTATAAGTGTGAATGGGGTGAAGAGTGTGAAGGGACATTCAGCTAACTGTCAGAGCATGGAATTGACTTCACAGTGTTAAGGCCAGTGCAAAGCCCCCATCTTTAGTGCTGCAGGCCAGACCCATAGACGTGGAGCATTAAAGAAAAGTGATATGTTTTAAAGCACCACCAGACTCCACAGTGATACAGTAAGAATCCAGAAAAGAGGAAACCACCAACATTTGTCACTTAAAATTGACAAGCTGGATTGTTGTTGTTGTTGTTGTTGTTGTTTTATGGCGGTTGGCATCCGAGTGTTGCATTACCGCCAGACTTTATTCCTCAGACGTTTCGTAGTCCTCAGACTCTGTCGCAGTCCGTAAAAGTACTCCTCCCATTGCTTTGGCGTTACAAAGCCCATGAGGTCATGATGTGTTTTTGTGACTAGAATAGTTGTTGTGTTGTTGTTGTTGTTGTTGTTGTTTTATGGCGGTTGGCATCCGAGTGTTGCATTACCGCCAGACTTTATTCCTCAGACGTTTCGTAGTCCTCAGACTCTGTCGTAGTCCGTAAAAGTACTCCTCCCATCGCTTTGGCGTTACAAAGCCCATGAGGTCATGATGTGTTTTTGTGACTAGAATAGTTGTTGTGTCAGAGACCAACCGGCTTTATTCCAGGGAGACTCTTCTTCACCTTCCTCGCCTCACAAGGTTTATAAGCATGCAAATCGGCTGCTGTGATTGGCTAAAACTCTTTTTACTGAGCTTGTTCAATGAGGGGAATTCCAGACATGTAGTACAGAGCGAACCCAACCCTTTTAGTGCTGTAATATCAATCTGACTTTTGCCAGGTTAAAGTTACAGGCATAATTAACCTATGACCAAATGTTGTTTTCTTTAATTATTTTGGCTCAGGTGGGGCTGGAGAGAAGCTGCTGATGCCTGGCACTGGCTTTCTGACAGTGGGGGCAGCGAGCACTCTTGCCTTCTGCCAAGTGCTCAGAGAGGAGTACCCCGATGTGGCCTGCAAACTCAATCAGGTGGGCCAATCAGTGCATTATTAAGATTGTAGCCTCGTACAAAAGTATTCTTTTGTGTGACCACTTTTTTGTAGAAGAGGTTGATTCACTCACCATACAGTACAAGTACCTCTTTGACTTTTGGTGCATGTGACCATAAATACTGCTGGCTCAATCGACCTTTGTCATCTCTTATTTCTCAGGTGAGGATCACATTCAGGCCAATAATATTTAATAGAGATGGGGTCAGTAAATTAATATAGTGGAAATGCTGTAGTTTATTATAAGCCATTGAGGTTTTCTTGTGGAATTAAATCAACATCACTTTATTTAGGAAGTTTGTTTGAACACATACATCCATAAAAAGCACATTTATCTAATACATAATAAATAGAACAATAAAAATTCACAAAACAAGCATTATGAAATACCATGGGAAACCAGGCCCGTGTCTCCCATCTGGTAGTATGACGTCACGATCTCGAATCGGAAAACCCACCACTGTGCTTGTTGCAGGTGAGGATTGATACCGGCGTGGCGACCGCGGAGCGTTTAGCCCCTGGGTTCCTGAACCACCTGGAGCTGGGGCAGGCAGTGGCTGCTCTATTGGGACGACGCAGCACTTCTCACTCTGTCTTCAACATCAGCTGCCCCAGTGACTTAAAAACTGTGCTCTTGGACCAACATGTTTAGACATATAGTATTTAACCCTGCACTCTGCTTCACACAGACCTATTCACTGTGAACTTTGAACCCTGTCTTTGCACTATTATGTCAACTGCCTAATGTTTTAGCCATTTTATAAATTCTGCAACTTGTATTTGTGTCACCAATTTGTATCCTTGTATTTTGAATTTGATGTGTTTAAACTGAAATGCTCACATTTTGTGGAGTCAATTTATTTTCCTGTGCCAAGCCAAATAAATGAAATTTGTAACTTTTGAATTGATGACGGCATAGAAAAGCTGATCTTAGATTTTTGCAATTTGTGGATAATCTGCATTAAATATGTACATAACTCGACAACTATTAATACACATTATATATTTTAGTTATATAGAGCTAAGTTACAGGTTAGATATAGTTGCACGTTTCAGTTCATTGGCCTAAATATTGTAGGAAAAGATTCAGTTGTAGTCCTAGATGAATGAGACATTGAATAAACTTGAGCCTAAATATTGTTTTATTTAGATGCAGTTGTGAAAGAAACAAAAAACAAACCTGAAGTGGAAATTGCAAAACAATTTGAGGCTTCATTAAATTAAGAGCAAACTGCTAGCATAATAATAGCATAAGATAAGATAAGCCTTTATTTGTCCACACAATGGGGAAATTTTGGTGTTGCACGCAAGTAGATAAGTAGATACAGAAGTAAAAGTAGATACAGAAGTAAAAGAACAGATACTGCTCTTCCAATGATTTTGACTGTGTTGGTATTGTTAAAAGCACAGGATCAAAACCCCTTTACCACAAGCCCCCACAGTCCTAAACTCGTTATATGGGGGTAACTGTCCCCCTTAAATAAACTCAACACTGATTTGGGGCCTGGCACATTGGCCCATCAGAGGGTGCATTGTTTCCTTATCCATGTGAAAGGACTTCATCACGGTTTGGTGTGGAGAACGGAAGGGCGATAATCATTAACGGGCCGGTTAGGGGCTTGTTTTTTGTTTGTCCAATGGCTCAATTAGAACAAATTAGAATTGACCCAACTTTCTTTTACAGATTAAAAAAAAAAAAAAAGAGACCAAACAACCAGCTGGCATAATCAGACCGTGAGTGCCTCAGAAGATGACACTCATCTCAGTCTAATTGGAATAGAGACTGGCTTTTGTTTGGTTGGGAGCGAGGGCCCACACATGGGGCCCACCGAAAAATAGTTCTATCTGGCTTTCTAAAATATTCATCACTTGCTGTCTCTTCAAAATATTGATATTTTACAATGGAGTTTATTACTGCCAAATATTGTAGTAGGTAAAAAGAATATTGGATACATACACAATAACTTGGCCTGCTTGGCTCAACGGATATAGATAGAGTTCCCAGCGAATGGAAAAACAAGATACAGTTTTGGCAGTTGCACTTTAATGACGTTCAGTCCATCTGTTAGTACTAAAGTCTGAAGCTTGGCAAATTTTATACAAAACTTTGATCCATGGCTCTAAGCAGAGGCCGTTTGAGGGATGAATCAGAATTCAGAGGGACACTGTATACACATTCCACCAAAGACTAACACGAACACAATTTTACACCTCAATTAGAAGATGGACAGCTTTAAAAGTTTTTATATTAATGTAAAATACTGCCTTTGTTCACATGTTTGTTCTATTCTGTCCTATAGCAGAGCTGAGTACATGCTGGCTGTTAATGAGCATCACAATGAGCTGCACAATTTGAAAGTCTTCAAAATTGACAAAGAAAACATCGACCCTGTGACCACGGACCCAAGGAACATTGTGGGCATCGTTCAGTGAACTGGAAAGCAACCTTTGAACAGACAGTTCAGCCCAGAGTAGAGCGTTTGGTTCCAGGAGAGAGTGACGTGCTGCACAGGGTGATGCTGGTATCTTCACTGATTCATGACGATGTGTTCTCATCAGACTTCCACTAACATTGAGCTATGTGCCCATCATAATGTCCAACTTCTCTCAAACACCGTGACAAAATTCTCACGGTCTGCTCAAAGACTGACAACATTACTTTAGATTTAGTTTTTATGTCCAGTACTAGACCAAAAAAACACATTGGGTTCTAAAATTTGGCCGAGGGGCCGGGCCAGGAAAATATGGTGATGTGACCTGTAACGTGTAACAAAGGAACAAATGCAAGACTCAATGTACAAATTGTTTTCCAAATGCATTAGATAATGATTAATTATGTACTGTCTTCTACAGTCCACAAGTCTTCTTCAGTGTGTCAAACACTTGCGCTTCCTGCTTCCTGTGCGCGCACTAAGTGCGAGCAGTGCACTAAGTGGGGAAATGTAGACATTACAGGCAAAAGGTAAAATGAACGGCCAGCCACAGTATCATGAGTTTGAATTTGAATTCATTTCTTTCTCATTCCATCTACTGTCTAATAAAGCCTACGGCAAGAAAAAAAGTTTAAAAAAAAGTATATATATATATATACTTTTTTTTTTTTTAATATAACTTGGACAAGCTTGGTGAGCTGGATTGAAAGGCCCAACGGGCCGGATGTGGCCCGCGGGCCGTAATTTGGGGACCACTGCTTTAAGTGAATGAATTATCTGTCCCGAGCAGTCTACTCCACCTCAAGAGCAGCGTGAAAAAATGATTGAAACATCAACAGACGGCACAATGACAAAGTTAGAAGTTGTTTTATTGACCTGATCCTCCAAACGATTTGCCAAAGTTGGCATACATTCATAGTTTAATAAACATCACATTTATGTATTTTACAAATTGTCGCCAAATCCTGTTGCAGTTTCTTGCTGATTTTACAAGTAGCAATGTCCAGATATTTTAAACAAAACAAGGCAAATTAAATATTTATGATAAAAGAAACATCTAAAAAGGTGTGTAAATAAACATTTCAAATACATAGTATTTTATATAGAGTCAGAGTAAGTTATTCATATCAGAAGCGTCCCTCTCATTCAGATAAATACAAGTATATTTTGTCACAAAATTCTTGTATTTTTCTGAATGACAAACATTTAAAATAGACAGTATTTGAGGCTCTACATTTGTCCCTTTATGCGACATGAAAAATGCAATTGACTCAAGATTGCATTTAGCAATACATTGTAAAATATCTCAAGTCTCCTACAGTAATGCAGAGACTTAAGTATTTCAAATGTTGTACTGCAAGAAATTGTGAACATAAAATAAAATACCAGTAATGAAAAATAATCAAGAGTCAAAATGTACAATTTAGTCAACATTTCCCATTACAATAATAGCAAATAAAAAAATACCCAACGTAAACAAAGAAGCTGCTTGACTTCTATATAGTGGTTAAAACTTACAAAAGTAACTACGGTTCTAAGATTCCCGGATGACCGCCAGACGCCAAGCGAATCATTCAGTGCTTAAAGCACCGGTTCTGGCCGTCAGTAGGGACGAAATAAGACCATGTTGAAGTCAAGGACACTGGCACATTAAAAACACTCAACTCAAATGTAAATGAAAGAGGCTGCACAAATATAGTCAATACTTTTGGCGTCATATCTTTAAATATTGTTGTGGTTTCCCAAACATGTGGTATTGTATTTGAAAAGCTGCTATTGGTGTGAAAACAACTGAAAGGGCAAGAATTCATAACTAAAATATCCACATAATGTGCATCATCAACAAACCAAATAAATGTAACTAATGTGCAACCGTACAAAACCCACAGATAATTTTCCCATTGCTCAGTCACCAAACACGTCCAGCTAATACTAATAATATCATCAAGTTAAAACAAGCCCTATTCACGATGCTTGTGCTGTGAGATAAGTCACCTGGTGCATAATGGTGCATAATGTGCAACATGTCCACCTAGAAACAGCTTAACAACTACAATAATGACATCAGTCCCTTTGCAAAACAAAGCAACAACATCATAGACAAAAATAAAGGAAATGTTACTGCCACAATTTAATTGAAAACACAACTGTTCTTCATCCTTAAGGCTCAGCCCTGAAGAGTTTCAGGCTTTTGTGTCAGCACATCATGCAGGCTCCACTTCATCCACAGAGATTCTTCAGGCTGGTGCCCTAAACATACATTCAATGCGGGTTTTAAACAATGATTGTCATTGTAAACTTGATTGCATGTTTGCAAAATTGCAACAACAAAAATCAGGAAATCAATATTGTACTGTATGTGGCTCTAAATGTACAGGGCAAGTAGTACACGATCACTTTGACATCCTAAATTGAACTAAATGGATGTTATGTTCCTTTTCACCTAAATAGCTTTCCATTGCAGCCAGATATTTACAATTGTTGATGGTTCCTGCCTTGTGTGCGACAGAACAGTGATTCAGACTGAGCAGGAGGAGGACCACTCCAAACATTGTGTCACTGGAGTTTGGGGCAGCGTCGTTTCGTCCTGTCACATGTTATAAAGTGCAGTGTCATCATGTCCCGTCTTGGTGAAGGGCTCATCAGTCTCAGTCTACTTCCCCGCCTCATCGCTCCAGTCCACATGACTTCAGTCTGCTGTACAGATTGGGGTCAAGTGCTTCACTGTGTTTCGAAAGAATATTTGCTCAGTAAAACTTACAAACCAGGCCCAGTGATGCCACCATGGGTGTCTTTTCTGTGTTTACCTGTTTATGTGAGCTGGGTGTGGAGGTGAGGCTTTCCAGTGTGTAGTGACTCCACATAAGCCAGGGCACTCTGCAAGGACGTCAGACAATAGCCCTCCTCTCCTATCAGGTATCTGAAAGAAATTATCACAGAATGTTTGGATTTTCCTTTATAAAAATACTATTTAAAAAAAAAACACTTTTGAACACTGAAGCACCACTATACTCCACATCCACCCTTAAGGACCTCTATGTGCAAAAGTAAAACAGGTATTCAATCTGTGTTTTACATTGATTTAAAGTGTATAATAGTATTCACTTAAGGATACAAGTCTCCTCTGTAACCTGTCACCACACAAGCGTTTGAAGATGGGTTAAAACTAGGGCTGGGCAAGTTAACGCGTTATTATCGCGTTAACTCATCACTTATATAACGCGATCAATTATTTTAACGCACATTAAAGCAGGTCGGATTCCCCTTGTTCGCACCAGTTCTAAAGCCTCGTACAAACCACTGCGGACAAATCGCGCCCGACGCAGAATTTGAGCGCGTGTACATTAGAAAGACAAACGCACCGGACGCGCGTTCTCGACGCGCCGGACTCATGTCCGTAGAATACACTTGGCAGGAGACGTGCGTCCGAGTCGTCCTGCACATGCTCAGTGAAGTCGAGTCGTCCTGCACATGCTCAGTGAAGTCGAGTCGTCCTGCACATGCGCAGTGGAGTCGAGTCGTCCTGCGCACATGCGCAGTGGAGGAGTTGTTGGACCATGGCTTTGGTTTATTAACTTTACAAAGTCAGCTGCTAGGCGCCAGCCGAGGCAACCCGCCGGGGGCCCGCGTGAGCAGGTCCCGACAGGCACAGTAGCTGAGGAGATCCGCGAGAAGGGCCCGGCACGCGTCTTTATCAGCTAAAAACATGAATAATCTGGTGCCTTAGCAACTGGCTTAGTGCAGAGGAGTAAAAAAACACCCAGTTTTAGGAATCTACAAACTTTCCTGGTTCTTTTCAATGCCCTGGCAGTGGCAATAAGCTTTAGTTTTGTGTTTGATAACATTGTTTAAGTTAAAATGTAAACAATATATTTATTTTTATTTAACTGGTTAAGTGTTTGTTTGCACAACTAATGTTATGGCACTTATGTGTCAAGTTCTAAGAATGTACAAACTGTACTGAAGTGTTTTCTGGTTTAGGGACATTTGGTACTTGACTGGTTATGCTGCTCCTAAAATGTGTTTTGAGTGTCTAAAGTTTAATGAGATTACAATGTTTCTGAAGTTACCTCTGAAGTGGCCTGTTCATCTTTAATGATTGTGGCTCAGGATTTTGTGGCAAGTGAATACTTAATATTTTATTTAACTGCTACTGAATAAAAATGCTGATGCACTTTACACTTCTTTTGAATTCATTTTGAATTTTGCACGTAAAAATGCGATTAATCGTGATTAATCAGGGAAATAATGCGATTAATCACATTATTTAATTAATCGGAATTAAAAATTTTAATCGTTAACCAGCCCTAGTTAAAACCTGTTGGTTACAAGTTATGGTATGGTCATTTTTTATTTTTATTTAAAAAGGAATCCAGAGGAAAACACTTGTTGGCATGTCGGACATGTAGGCGGACTCACCCTTCATGAATGAACTCTTCGAGAGCAGCACATTCAGAGACCAGCTGAGGACACTGAGAGCGCAGAGCCACGTAAGAAAGGATCGGCAACAAGTCATCTGCACCACTAAAACAAAAGAGGATGTAATCAAAGATGTGAGACAGGCCTTCTTCTCTGACAATGTTCAAATCTAAGTTTTGTTTAGCTGTGCATATGACCTGTCTTAAACTGTTTTGTTTGAATTGCCCTGTGTACGACTTGTGCTCTACAAATAAACATGCCTTGCCTACTAAAGTAGTTCCAAAAGTGGGGGTCACAAAACATGCTGGTTTTAAGATTTAATGTTAAAATTCTGACACTGTTTAATCTGTTTCCATTGAAAAAACTGGATCAAATACCACAATAAATCTAGCAAAATGTATACAATCAAATACAATTTTAAATGGTTTGAAACTTGAAATTATTACAGACATCCGTTTCATTTTGCTGTGGGCTTCCCAAGTTGGTTTCATGATTATTTTGGGGGTCTCAGCCCGAGTTTGGGAACCCCTGTTCTAGAAAAATGCATTCCAAAAAATCTGTTTAAATATTACATTGCAGACATGCCGTTTTATTTTTTTTACGTTGGCACTAGAAAACTACAGTGGAATGAGTCTAAAGGGAACAAATAGGCAAAATAGGGCCAATATCAAACCTGACAGATTTATGTGGCTTAATGACTAACAGCCATGGGACAGCAGCAGTTTAATGACAAGTATGTTTGGGGATATGAATGATTAGGTTGTTGTCTATGTAGCCATGGTCTGTGGGGAGGACAAATTGCAGCTTGACCTGATGAAAACAGATAGCATTCTCCTGGTGTGCAGACAGGGAGCGTTTGTTTATGAGCCCTTACACGCAGGCCTGGCTGCACTGGATAGTTTGCATGAGAATAAGGGGCCCTGGTCCTCAGACAAGCCTCATACGCGTCACATGATACACACCTCTGGCTGGTTCTACAAGGTGTGGATGGCTCTGGTAACCACTGAACATTAAAACTTGGATTTTCACATTCCAATCAATCCTACATGGGTTTACCTATTAACTGTACTACACAGACAGCAACATACACAAAATAACCTTTTATTTTTGGCAGTGGCATTATAAAATCAAAATGTTAAAAATAAGTTTTTAAAAATCTGATTTATATCAATAATACACTTTATTTTGTAAAAAAAAAAAAAAATCATGTTGCGCTGAATCACCAAAGTAAGTTCCTAATCCTTTGTTTGTGAATTCTGTTTATTGACAATGGCAATAAACCTTTTCTGATTCTTTGAATGTTTATTTGGTTTAAAATACAATTTAAAATGTTCAATGTACAATAAAAAATAAGAGTTTGAAAAATCAACTAATCAAAAATAATAATAGTGGACTGAAATTATAGTTAGTTCAAGCCACAGTTAGGGACATAGAGTAAGAATGATCACAATTCTAATGGTGTATTTAGTGACAGTAGTTTCTCAGTCTTATGTCATTTTGCCCTTTTGGGTAGCTTTTTGAAACAGAAACACCCTCCATCATAATTGTCAAAAGGTCTTAGACATAGAAGTTAACATAAACGTGATAGTTCCCTCTTCCATGGGTTGCAGAGACAATAAGTGATCATGCTAGGATTAGAAGAACTTCACTTAGTCATCACCAAAACTATTTAATCTGCAAAACAAAGAAACATTTCTTAACTTGAGGCGGTCAATGTCCACATGTCACCCACTCTATCAGTAAATTATAGTCTCTCTCAGAGCAGACTGTTTATGAACCTCTCACGCAGACCAGTCTGATGCTTGATAGCGTGAGAAAGGGGGATTTTGGATTCCAAACTGAGCCTGATACATGTAACAGTATCCTCTCCTCTCCTGTGGGTTTTACAAGGAGTGAAATTAACTCCTGAAATTCAACATTATATTGATAGTATTTAGTTTTGTTGGTTTCAAAGTGGATAAGCAGGAATATAAAGTTGTGCCGAAGTTATTATTCTACTCTATTTTGTTGCAATGCAATATCTAATGTCAAATGTAAACTTTTACTGTGGTCAGGTGACTATAACTGAAATATTTGACATGCATTTGTGTGCTTCTTACTTGTTCCTCATCCTCAAGTGTGCACTGTTCAGGCCCATACAGAGCTTTTTTCCTCGCTCTTTAACTCCTCACTAATTACACAGACCTCCTCGCCCCTTGATGCGTACTGGATCCACTCCAAAACTTGACACGACGACCCACTTTCAATCCGGGCAGGAAGCGTCACTATGGGGGGCCAATAAAGCTACAACAGTCCCCGCTGTGGCAAGCCTGACTGTGGACTGATGAGAAGTGACAGAGCGGCTACCCACGCAGAGCCCCTCATCGTCTTAGAGTACTTTGGCCAAATACTGTCCACATGTTTTAGGCAGTGGGGCATGTACTTACATGGCTGCAGTTTTGGGAGTCGAATCCATTTCGTGGAGACATCTATAATCTTCAGCACAGGCACAGATAAGCCGCAATGTCCTCACTGTAGTATGACATACACTAGATTACCTTCATGCAGAAGATGATAACTTAGAGTGAAGTTTAAGGACGCACCAATACAGTCCAGTTTCCTCTGAGGACAGCAGTCTTTGGTGAGTAGTTTGAGTTCCTGGACCGCAGACTCATACGGGAAGGAACCCTCCAGGGTGCTCCCCTTAGGAGGGAACAGTTTCAGTGAGACCCCAACATCTTCAGGTGAAGTATCTCCATACAGCCGCACACTGTCTTCAAACACCAGCTCTGTCTCCCTGTTCACCTTCCTAGGAAAACATTTTAACTTGTGTTTACAAAAACAATTCCAAAACTTACTTAAAATAATATGAAACACCCAAAGCAGTAACTGAGATATCCCTATAACTTGTTCAACAATTTGGCATACCAATACACAGAACAACAATCCATAACAAAGTAAGATTTGAGTTGCAGATTATACCCCGTCAGTCATATGCACAGCCAAACAGAACAGTTTGAGCCAAGATAGGAACATTGTTTGAGAAAGTAGTGGCGTGTAACATTGTTAGAGGCTCTCAAAGGCCTAGACTGTTCCAATGTTAGCGGCATTAAACTGAAATCTTGATTCACCACGTTTAATTCCAACTTTGACACCAGCAGGAGGCCGGTCCCTGAGGTCCTCAAGAGTCCGAGATGGTGAAAGTTCACTTTCTACATGAACTAGTTCAGTTCATAGTTCACAAATTTTAAAATGAACTAGTTCCGTTCATTTTGCACACTGGTGGCAGAAGACCAGTGTGGCCACATGATTCAAACTTTTGCTCACAAGTTCACAACTCCAAAAAATGAACTAGTTCAGTTATTTTTTTCAATATTATGCTATGTTTCTAAATTGTTTCCACAGCCCAAATACAACCAGAGGCAGCAATTATTTTATTAGTTTAATGCTGAAACTATGTGTCAGATTTCATCTTCATATCCAATTTTGAATCCTTACACAACCAGGATTTACATTCACATTGAAGGGACAGACTTCCCCAGAGGCAAAGTTTGCACAGAAATGTTAGATTGTTCCCATCCTCACCGACCTCATCATAAAATTCACGTAAATGGTCGTAGGGTGACTCCTACTCTGTTGCTGTCGCGTCCATGCTGCTTTTTGTTTTGATGCGCATGCGCAGTGCAGTGCGACACGCGAAATCTCTGTCTGCGCTATCGGCCTCTACAACTTCGGAGCTCTCACACTTGCCAGGCATAGGCTCTGGTTGAGCAACATAACTGTTTTTAACATGCAAAATCGACTTTTCATAGCTTTTAACCTTCTTACATTGCTATTTGTGCTTCATATATGTACCCAGAGTGTTTTTTGATTGATTCCCGCAGTTTTTAGCTATATTACAGACTATCTCCTTTCCTCGAATCTCCAAACTGACGGGGGGTGGGTGCAAGATCCCCCCTCACCCCCCCTCACCCCTCTCCACCCCCCTCCCGCCTGCCGCCTCCCACCCCCTTCCCCCCGGCGCCGCGCAGCTTCAGGTGTCTCCCTACAAGCCCATTCCGGAGTTTTTCAGCTTCGATTTACGACGAAACACGGCTCAAAGAGGCCCAAAACGTCATTAATGATATCGCACTCTTTACTATTATCACAATGGTGAAGGTTTATGAGGCAATTGATGCAGCAACCGGGAAAATAGAAAGAGAAGTTCTATCCGATACCGAAAAACCAGGAAATAAGAGCGCGATGGACAGAAGACTTTATATATATAGATATATACATCTATACCTATCTCTCTATATATAGATATATCTGTTCTGCGCACACTGTAGAATTAACACCAGTTTTATTTAGTCTCAAAGTAAACTCTTTCTCACTCACTCGCGCAGAGCGGCGCACCGCGGAGCTTACAGCACACAGCTGTGGGGCACACACGCTCTGAGACTACATCACGGGTGGGCGGGGCACACACGCGCTCTGAGACTACGTCACGGGTTGGGCGGGGGAGCCAGATCGCTCTTCGCAAGGGTGGGGGCGAATATCAAACCAAGCCGTCTGCATTTCCGGGTTGGTGAGGGGGTCCAAGGTCTGAGTGATATTTCTTAACTATTATGTTAAGGGTGTTGCACAACCCTTATTATTACCAATTATACACTTAGGATAGACTACGAAACGTGAAAAAAGCATGTTATGGCACCTTTAAAGTCTCTTCTCTGAGCCACAGGGAGCCAGTGCAGAGACCTGAGAACAGGACTAATGTGATGGTACTTCATGGTTCTAGTCAGGACTAATGTGATTGTACTTCCTGGTTCTAGTCAGGACCCGAGCAGCAGCGTTCTGGATGTACTGCAGCTGTTTTACAGCTCGTTTGGAGAGGCCAGTGAGCAGGCCGTTACAGTAGTCTAATCTACTGGAGACAAACGCATGGATAAGTCTCTCAAAGTCTGGTTTAAACACTATACTTTTGATTTGGACAATGATATTTAGATGGGTAGGTAAAAAGCTGCTGATGTTATTGATTTGATGGAGCTGTCAATGTACAAGTCTGAGTCCATTATTACCCTCAGATTTCTAACTTGAGCTGTAGTTTTAGAGTGAGAGATTTAAGGTGAGTGTTAACACTTTCTCTTTGTTTCCAAAGATGATGACTTCAGTTCAGCTGGAGAAATATTTTTTCATCCACACACAAACTGTTAGACAGAGTGACAGAGTGAATCTAATTAAACAGTAAAGTCTCAAAAACCACATTCAAGAATAGTTACAGTGGCAGCCTTGACGTTACCACAAGAAACACTGCCACATTGTGGCCACAAAGAATAGCATATATACTACCAATATTATGACATACTTGGGGGCATGTTACCTGAACAGCACCATCAGGGCACTCCACAGCGGAGTAAAGAAGGCCTCCTCAATGCTGGCCAGACAGAGATCCTTTGAGGTGGCTGTGTTCAAACACTCAAAGGAGAGTAGACACAAGGACATGAGCTGGTCTGAAAAATACAAGCACCAAGCATTTACTTCCTACAATGGGTGTTTATAAAAAGGCTTAACACCATCTTTCAGATAACTTATGAAGGTTTTCACACTACCACTCGTAAAAAACCTTTTATGAACAGTGAACAAAACAGCCACTCACGGACCGTTCCAAAACATGCACACATCGGGTCAAGTATGGTGTGAAAACGGCCAAACTAGTTTCACCACACTCCTGAAGATATATATAGATCAATATATAAGATATAATGAACAATGCGTGTAAACCAGAACTTAAACAGTAAAAAGAACTGTATCTAGTGCACACTGGTGGCAGAAGACCAGTGGATTTGGGTCACAACATGTGTATAACTTACCAGTGGCTACGTGGATATCTTTGACAGTGGCCTTGAGATGATCTTTGAGAGCCCTCATCTCCATCTCCTGGGTGTGTACATCAGACGGCTCTAACTGAGCAGAGAGTCGTTCTGGGTTAAATCTGTAGTCATCTGTACAGTCCTGAGGAGGCACCCAGTCAAGCTGGGTCAGGAACTGCTCCAGATCCTCAAAGGAGTTCTCACGATCTATGCTAGTCTCCACCTCCTCGTGGTCCGAGTGGAGGTTGTGATCTTGAAAGTGTGAAGGTGAAAGTGAGGTCTCTGTGCTAAAACTGTGGCTGCAAACGCTGTTGCTCATTCTCCTCTCTGGTCTCCTTGGGGTATCTGCTGGAGCATTACAAAAACATTAATGTTATATTTATTTCTGGGGACCTTTGTTATAGACATCTAACATTTAATTAAATGAAATGAGCCTACCAGGCTGTAGGAGGTTTTGAGAGCTGAGTGATGGTCTGAGCTCCTTTCCAGGACTCTGGACCACACCTTTACTGACGATAGGGTAGAGTTTGTTGTAGATGCGATACTGTTGTTTCCTCAGCAGCTTTACAACAGGGTGGTCCAACTGACTGAAGGGACATAAATATATTTAGTGTGTAGGAGCTAGACTGCACTCGGTGTAGTCCTGCTCTAAGGGAAGAGTTACCCTGGTCCCTGCTGCTCTGCCTTTGTTTAACGGCTAGCCTCGTTACGTGCTATAACAACTATCTATTAAAATATGGTTCTTTCTTTTAACACTGAAGGAACCCTTTTCAGTTCCTGCATTTTTTTTAATTCAGTCCCCATTTATTTTTTTTAATATTTTGTTGCCAACAGGCTTTATTGGACAGGAGAGGAGTCACCATTTAATACGAGTTCACTCAGAGTATGAAGTAGGGACTTTTTGAGCTCCTGCTCAGTGGCAGGTACTTTCCAGTCATACCAGATACCTTTTGGTAACACAAGTACATGCACAACACTGCCTTGTGTACAAAAGGAGTAGGAGGACTTTTGTTTTGCAATCTCCACTTAATATTTATATGTTCCACTTATGCAGAAGGAATGTTAAAGCCAGTGAGACCAACTTTCAAGAACTTGAGCAAGGGGGACCGGGGGTGGTTTTAATAGTGGTTTTAAATAGGGACTGGGGGACTTGGTAGTGTCATGGGTGAAACAGCCCACTGTTCTCTGACAGTCTCTACTGCACAGCTGCCAAGTATCAATTAACATTTGACTGGCTTGATTTCTCCTATGACTCTAATTTGAAGAGACTGTTGTAAACAAAAAAGGTAAATAGTATCTTAGCCCTGATCAAAGATGAAGTCAAATGTTGATGAGGCAGTGACCTTACCTGAGCAGATAGGATACTAGCTCACTCACTAAATTGATATTGTCAGGATTTGTTTTAATCCGGGCTTTCCACAATTTTGGCCATTCCTAAAAGAAAAGAGAAACACTTGTGTTTGGCAATACTTGGGTTAAAGTACATTTTACATTCATTATACACACATCATACTGCTTACATGGTCTTGTTCATATTCAAGTACGTTTGTGTAAAGAATCCTCTGCTCCTTTTCTTCTTCAGTCATGGCCCCGGATGCAGCAAATCTCCTAAAGATAATATTATTCTTGACATCAGAGGCATGTTTCAAAGCACAATTAAAATTATTATTAAGTTATTCAAGATATTCGTGTTGTACCTGTTGGCTTCTTCTTGCAGCCGTAGCCGTCTTTCTTCCATTTTTCTTTGAAGCTATTGGTATATTATTAAGGAAAACTCACATAAAATGTATACAAAATGATCCACTACACATCGATTTGAGTCCATTACAGAGACTTGGTGGTCATGAGGTTGCACACCACAGTTCAGGATACGGCATCCTGTCTGGCCCTGGCAATGATGAGGTTCTCCATCATCTGCCTTTGGAGCGACAGCGTCTGCAACAACAAACATTGTTTGTGTCACTAAAGTACACATCAACTCATATTTACACATGACATAATTTACACAGAACATTAGCCTTTACCCAATCTCAGATCCCAATCCACCCACACTATATAAAACTACAATTGAAAAGGTGCACTTTTCAACTTTTCTAGTGGTCTTCAGATACACTTAATGCTCTACGTGGGACATTTCAGGCAATGAAATGACATCTCCATGGAGACAAGAAGTAAGAACCCTCCTAAAGAACAGTTACAAGAACTAGTGGTCAAAATGTTATGTCTATTGTTGTTTTCTTAACAAAATACCATATGATACAAAGAGTTTCAAAAAAAACAAAAAAAAAACACATTTAACACATTTTAATGAACACAATCATCTAGTTTATTCCTGAAACGCAGACATATGTATCGGATTGAATTTTCTTCTTGGTACAGCACAGAAGTTGATCACCATTCTCGTTTCGTCTTGCCACTCGTTGAATTTACCTTGAGGAAAGTCTTGAGCTTTCTCCAATAATTACGCAGCTCCACTGGGCTGCTTTGACGCCGAAACATTGCTCCGGTGTGCGTCAAGATTTGCCGTTAAAACAATAAATAAAAGGTTATATCGCCCGTGGACAGCGCGCGCGGCAGAAGCTCGTCATTGGATTTAAATGTCCAGTTGGAACCGTCTCGTCATTTTTTTTTTTAGCCCTGACGCAAATCCAGTAGAAAATTAAAACGTGACAAAGTTCAGCTCTTTGGATTAAAAACGAGGCTCTGGTGTCGGCTACAACTTCAGAACTAATATATTCTCTTCAGCTCCAGACATACAAGCGCTACAATGGTTTGACCCTTGACCTCATCATTACCAGTCATCAACACCGCACGGAGACTTCAAAATAAAAGATCACGCCTTCACGTTCAACAGTGTCATTGCATATTGTTCCCTCAAACGGAATATTTGATTAAGTAATCTTGGTAGAATTTGATGTAATATGGATGCCACGTAATGGACACATAACAATTTAGCAAGCAACATTGTGAAGAAACAACCGACTTCTCGCAATTTAATCAGATGCTGGAGGAGCTTGAGTATGAGGAGTGAAATGACTTGCATTACTTTGAAATAAAATTATATAAGATTTAGATTTTTTATTTCATAAACACTATTTATCTGTAGCACAACCAATACGAGGTAAACATGTCCAAATCAAATATTACTTTGACTTATTCTTAATTACAAAAACATTGGCCATGATTTGCTACTTGATTATCTTATTATTTGTGTGTTGTGTTTTGGTTCTCAATTATCCAATCAGAAAGCAGAATGAGCTTCACCCAAGCGCCTCATTTGGGTTGCCAGTTCTAAATACAGTACTAAATATACTTGGAAAGAAACCTTAAATTCCTCTGTCAGATCTGAATAATCGCTACCTGCAGCCCAGCAGATGCAGACAATCCTGAATCAGTCAGCCTGAAATTCATGAGACATGGCCTGTCACATGCATACAGTTCCTTTAAACCACAGTTTGTGCTGTGTTACAAACTGATCATTACTGTCCCACAGGATTCCATTGTTATTCAAGGCTGCAGGCAAGAAGGAACTGAATGAACAGAGATTGGTCAAAATCACCAAGAAAAACAAGGTGAAGTTATGGTCCCCCGCGAAACCTGCAAATCTTCCCTGTTCTGCGATCAAGAAGAACATATTAAAGTTAAGCATGTCACCAGATAACTGGAAAGTTGCGCTTTGATTCCCATATTTAAACAATTTAACTGATTTGCTCTAAATCAGAGCATACCGACAGTGGCCCTGGTTTATTCTGTATCAATCTCTCTTGCTATACCTCTTACCAAAGAAGTCTTCTGATATGCCAGACCAGGGGGGAGTCGAGCCAAACGGGCCTCATAATTAGCTTTTAGCTTCTGGTTTAAACGAGATGCCTCTTCAATGGGCGTCAGTTCTCTACAACACAAAACAAAGGGAATTTGGCAACACTGAGGATGTGCAAATGTGTATCAATTTTACTACCATATAAACAACACAAAAATACACATCAGCAGCACATTATCACTGTTATAAGATAGGCAAAGTGGCTTGACGTTTGCATAAGAGAAAGGGTTTTCTATTATATTTACTTTTAGTGTAGTTCTTATGTAATATGAGAGACAGTGCACTGTTTTGCTCCAAAGTGTTTAGGAAGGAATCCTATTATACCTTGTGCACCAGGGGTAAACAACACACAATGTACTATGTTTTGTCATATGCAGAATGTCAATATTTCCCTGAAACTTGTCAGTCATTGGCCTGGGTCGGCCGGAGGGGGAATTCTTGGAAGCTCTGTTATGATGTGCTGGTGACAGTAATTCAATAATACATTAAAGATAAAAACAGAGCGCTAAACTCATCATACACACAGAATGAAGATTTTTTTTCATTTAACTAAATCGTACAATACAATCGTTGCCATAGCTATGAATAATTTAAAACAAATATCCTATCTCTTCAACTCACAGAATATGAAGTATTTGTTTGATAATATACATTTTATACAAACATAACCTCTAAGTTTGAAACATTGAAAGAAAAAGGTCTTAACTATTTTTTTTACTGTCATATCTTACTTTTTGCTTGAATCCTGAAACTCCATTATCTGCAGTTTTTGGAAAGCCTCAGGCGGCATGAAGGGTGAGGGCAGACCCCCGCCATCAGACAAGACCCTTCGATGTGTCTTTGTTGGACTACTGGACTTGGGCCTTTTGTCAACAGAAGCATCAGAGGGGGACACTGTGAAAAGAGGATTAAACACAAAGAAAAAGTGATTGGTTTTACAGATATGTCATGTGGCGCTAGATTGGCCAATTTGGATTTGTGGCTCCGGTTTTGATAGTGATTGAGTCTTATGAAGATTAAAGGGGCAGGACAGACCTGTGTTATAAGCATTGGTCACAGGGGTTATGGACGGCTGTGTGCTTTCTGATTCACCCTCGGAGGAAGCAGAGGGGGTGGGAGTTTGTGCAGGGGGGTCTGTGGTCTTCTCTATAAAGGACTTGGCTCTCTCCAAACACTGCTCGACCAGCCTCAACATCCGCTCCACTTCCTGCTTCTCATCCTCCCCCTCTGAAGGAAGCAGAGAGATTCCGATGACACAGATTCTTTAAATGTATCAGGTGAGGTTTAACTATGAGGACAGTTTAAAAAGGACTGTAACACTTACCCTCATTTGAATTGTACAACACAAGTTTTTTCCATTTGAATTCTTAATCATGTCTTTTTTTTGCAGCATTTTGAGTTATGTCATTAGGTTTTTTCAATAAAAAACAACGTAAAATAACGTGGTTTGTGCTGAATGGACGGGAAAGAAAATTCCTTGTAAATGCCAGAGCCAATACGGGCTGCCAGAATAATGTGTTCAGTGTCAGTAGAGCTAGACAGTCCTGAAATCAAGTTAAACTTTAACTTGATTTCAGGACTGGCTTAGTGCTGAATGTTGTATTGACATGTGACTACTTAAATAACAGTCATACAGTTTGGTTGAGTCACTTTTCTTACTTTTGGACGTAGCTTCTTCTAACAGTGCATAGGACAGGAAGTGAATAATACGAAGATATTCACAGTAGGCTTCCTGCAATGAGTCAAAGACATATATTAAGGACTTAAACAACAGGAAATGGTACTTTAATGTAGCAGCAGAGTTCAAAATGTCTAGTCTAGTACAAACAATTTCAAGAGACAGACCAGGAATGAAACAGGACTGGACTGAAATAAACGAGTATGAGTTGATTATTAATTAAAGGTAAATGAAAGCCGGGGTGACTGGGCAGTCTCATATGTTTGTGGTGTTTTCCACTTTTACAGCGCTTTTCCCTGAGCACACGCCTGAGAAATATCAACAGAGCCACTCATGATCCTAATCCTGAAGCGGTCCACTGTCTTCAGCTGTAACAGGATCTGTTACACTAAAGTGTCATCATTGTGAGACATACACGTCCTTACCTGGTGTTTGTTCCCCGCGTCCAGTTGAATCGCGGATTTGGCCATTTTCATGGCATATTGCAGCGGCTTCACGCCGCTGTCAGCTGTCGCCATCAGGGTTGTTTACCTCTGACTTGAGAGTCACTCAGCGCTGTCAGTGCCACTGAAGTGCAGAGTTTACTGCCCTCTGCTGTTTCGGAGGATAGATGCACACATGCATTTTCATGACCCCTCACAATATGTAGTAACAAACAGCCTAAACCCATTTACCGGGAAAGTCCAGAATGAATTGCCTCTTCTGTCACATCTGAGGTCTGATCTTCTTCTTTGGTGCTGAAGTCTGATCAAACCAGGATAGATGACACTCAGCTCCTGATCAAAGGACAGAAGCTCAGGGCATCAGTCTCTGTGAGAAGTGCTTTGAAGCCTCCACTGGCGCACTGTGTCTGGGGCAGCCCTCACTGACTTGGATCACAGAGGAGGTTTTCAGCACAGGACTTTCTCCATGCATCTCTCCAAATTCCCCAATCAAGCATAAGCAGCAGGACTGAGAGGACATAGCAGTAGAGGAGATTTTAGCCTTATTATGCTGGTGTTTCCTTATAATAAGTGTCCTGAAGTTGTATGTATATTGTTTCATACAGACAGTATTTGAGTAACCCTGCATTGTCTTGCATGTGGGGCTTCTGCTCAGAAAGTGTCTGTTTTTACCAACCCACTTCCCTATAGGCTACTGAAGTTGTGTTTATTCAAAAATCTTAGACTCTTGGTCAAACATAAGGTTCAGAAATGTTGTTTAGCCATTTTTCAACACAATAATACCCATCCATCCATCCATCCATCTTCTGCCGCTTTATCCGGGGCCGGGTCGCGGGGGCAGCAGTCTGAGCAGGGACTCCCAGACTTCCTTCTCCCCAGACACTTCCTCTAACTCCTCCGGGGGGATCCCGAGGCGTTCCCAGGCCAGCCGAGAGACATAGTCTCTCCAGCGTGTCCTGGGTCTTCCCCGGGGCCTCTTCCCGGTGGGACATGCCTGAAACACCTCCCGAGGGAGGCGCCCAGGAGGCATCCGAAACAGATGCCCGAGCCACCTCAGCTGGCTCCTCTCGACGTGGAGGAGCAGCGGCTCTACTCAGAGCTCCCCCCGTGTGGCCGAGCTCCTCACCTTATCTCTAAGGGAGCGCCCAGCCACCCGGCGGAGGAAACTCATTTCGACCGCTTGTATCCGCGATCTTGTTCTTTCGGTCACTACCCAAAGCTCATGACCATAGGTGAGGTCAGAACGTAGACCGACCGGTAAATAGAGAGCTTTGCCTTTCGGCTCAGCTCCCTCTTCACCACAACGGTCCGATGCAGCGACTGCATCACTGCAGCCGCTGCACCGATCCGCCTGTCGATCTCACGCTCCATCCTTCCCTCACTCGTGAACAAGACCCCGAGATACTTGAACTCCTCCACTTGGGGCAAGGACACCCCACCCACCTGGAGAGGGCAAGCCACCTTTTTCCGGTCGAGAACCATGGCCTCGGATTTGGAGGTGCTGATTCTCATCCCAGCCGCTTCACACTCGGCTGCAAACCGTCCCAGTGCATGTTGCAGGTCCGGGTTTGATGGAGCCATCAGGACAACATCGTCTGCAAACAGCAGAGATGAGATCCTGTGGTCCCCAAACCGGACACCCTCCGACCCCTGACTGCGCCTAGAAATTCTGTCCATAAAAATTATGAACAGAACCGGTGACAAAGGGCAGCCCTGGCGGAGTCCAACATGCACTGGGAACAGGTCTGACTTACTGCCGGCAATGCGAACACAGCTCCTGCTCCGGTCATACAGGGACCGGACAGCCCTGAGCAAAGGGCCCCGGACCCCGTACTCCCGGAGCACCCCCCAAAGGACACCCCGAGGGACACGGTCGAAAGCCTTCTCCAGATCCACAAAGCACATGTGGACTGGTTGGGCAAACTCCCATGAGCCCTCGAGCACCCGATGGAGGGTATAGAGCTGGTCCAGTGTTCCACGACCGGGACGAAAACCCCTCTGCTCCTCCTGAATCCGAGGTTCGACTATCGGTCGGATTCTCCTCTCCAGTACCTTGGAATAGACCTTACCCGGGAGGCTGAGGAGTGTGATCCCTCTGTAGTTGGAACACACCCTCCGGTCCCCCTTCTTGAACAGAGTGACCACCACCCCGGTCTGCCAGTCCAGAGGCACGGTCCCCGACCGCCACGCGATGTTGCAGAGACGTGTCAACCAAGACAGTCCTACAACATCCAGATACTTTAGGTACTCAGGGCGGATCTCATCCACCCCCGGAGCCCTGCCACCGAGGAGTTCGCGAACAACCTCAGTGACTTCAGCTTGGGTGATGGATGAGCCAGCCTCCGAGTCCCCGGTCTCTACTTCCTCTTCAGAAGACGTGACTGAGGGATTAAGGAGATCCTCAAAGTATTCCTTCCACCGTCCGACGACATCCCCAGTCGAGGTCAGCAGGCCTCCACCCGCACCGTAAACGGTGTTGGTGAGACACTGCTTCCCCCTCCTGAGGCGCCGGACGGTTTGCCAGAATTTCTTTGGTGCCGACCGATAGTCCTCCTCCATGGCCTCCCCGAACTCCTCCCAGGCCCGGGTTTTTGCCTCTGCGACAGCACGAGCCGCGGCTCGCTTGGCCTGCCGATACCCGTCGATGACCTCCGGAGACCTACAAGCCAGAGTGGCCTGATAGGCCTCCTTCTTCAGTCTGACGGCATCCCTTACTTCCGGTGTCCACCACCAGGTTCGGGGGTTGCCGCCACGACAGGCACCGGAGACCTTGCGACCACAACTCCGAGCAGCCGCATCAACAATGGAGGCGGAGAACATGGTCCACTCGGACTCAATGTCCCCAACCTCCCCCGGGACATGGGAGAAGCTCTCCCGGAGGTGCGAGTTGAATACCCTACTGACAGAGGGCTCCACTAGACGTTCCCAACAGACCCTCACAATGCGCTTGGGTCTGCCAAGTCTGTCCGGCTTCCTCCTCCGCCAGCGGATCCAACTCACCACCAGGTGGTGATCGGTTGACAACTCTGCCCCTCTCTTAATACTCTAAATGAATATATGTTGCTTGCCAAGGTGGAATGTATTGTAATGTAAAGGTGGGGTTTATCAATTTGATATTTATTATCAATAAGGATTTATTACGTAAGTACGACGGCGTATAAGGGCCAACTAAGGGGAAAAAAATGCGCTGCACTACGAGAATAAAGTCATTAATTAATGAGAAAAAAGACGTTAATTAATGAGAAAAAAGTCGAAGTCAGAAAAAAGTCGTAAATTAACGACATCAAACTCATTAAATAACGAGAAAAAAGTAATTAAATAACGAGAAAAAAGTAATTAATTAATGAGAAAAAAGTCGTAGTTTAGGCGCCGATTCAAAGTGACGTGAGCAGTTCACTTTCAGCCCCAGGTCAGGACGCACAAGAACGGGCTTGGATGAGTTGACAGTTTAGAACTACATAAAAGCCTGAAATAGATGTTAAAGTGTTTCCTGACCTTTAAAACGATGTCTTACGTGTGTTTATTACAAGACAAGACACTGCGTTTAGCAGCACCTTTCCTGTTCCGCATCATTCACAAACTGTTGGATAAAGGCTTTACTTTCTCCATGATGGACCCGTAATGCACCAGGGCTCAAACAGCAGCCGTGCTCCGCGCCATAGCCGCCCGCAGACAGGAGGAGCAGCCTCGCTGTTATATTCACACGTTCTCTGGGTTCTCTGCTCCTCTAAGTTGATTGTCTACGTGGGCACTTTGCTTAGTCACTATTCACACGTGCTCATTGTGTGCACTTAAGTTTTATGACCGCGGTGAAGTTAGTTTCACGTTGGACGTTGGATATTCGCCTCCGCAACTAGAGCGGGAGCTTCCTCTGAGTGTGCCCCGCCTGCAGTAGCTCGACGCGGGGAGCTGCGCGCTGAAGTGCCGCTTAGTGCGCCAGTTAGGGACCGTCTCTAAAGTACCGTTTGTTATCTTAAAAAATATAAACATATTTATAAAAAAAAACAAGAACTTTGAGCATGAATCCAAGTTGCTAATCCTAGATGTCATAGTCCTTTTGGGGTAAAAAATTAACCCTTTGTAGATTTTTAAATAATATTTTTCATCAAAAAACAAGGATTATTTTCAATAGCTCCTAAATGAGCGAACCTAGATAGTAAACGCTAAGTGATTATAGTAGTTTGAGTCTCCAGGTACAACGCACACCTTTTACTTTTTCAAATTAACCCTTTGTAGATTTTTAAGGAATATTTTTCGTCAAAAAACAAGGATTCTTTTCAATAGCTCCTAAGTTAGCAAACCTAGATAGTAAATGCTAAGTGATTATAGTAGTTGTAGTCTCCAGGTATCACGCACACCTTTAACCTTTTCTATTTAACCCTTTATAGATTTTTAAGGAATATTTTTCGTCAAAAATCAAGGATTCTCTTCAATAGCTCCTAAGTCAGCTGACCTAGAAAGTCAAACCCAAGTGATTATAGTAGTTGTAGTCTCCAGGTATCACGCACACCTTTTACTTTTTCAAATTAATAACCCTTTGTAGATTTTTAAGGAATATTTTTCGTCAAAAAACAAGGATTCTTTTCAATAGTTCCTAAGTTAGCAAACCTAGATAGTAAATGCTAAGTGATTATAGTAGTTGTGGTCTCCAGGTATAAAGCACACCTTTTACTTTTTCAATTTAACTCTTTGTAGATTTTTAAGGAATATTTTTCGTCAAAAATCAAGGATTGTTTTCAATAGCTCCTAAATCGGGTAACCTAGAAAGTCAACCCCAAGTTATTATAGTAGATTGAGTGTCCAGGTATCACGCACACCTTTTACTTTTTCAAATTGATCCTTTGTTGATTTTTAAGGAATATTTTTCGTCAAAAAACAAGGATTCTTTTCAATAGCTCCTAAATCAGCTAGCCTTGATAGTAAACGCTAAGTGATTATAGTAGTTGTGGTCTCCAGGTATCACGCACACCTTTAACCTTTTCTATTTAACCCTTTGTAGATTTTTAAGGAATATTTTTCGTCAAAAAACAAGGATTCTTTTCAATAGCTCCTAAGTTAGCAAACCTAGATAGTAAAAGCTAAGTGATTATAGTAGTTTGAGTCGCCAGGTATCACGCACACCTTTTACTTTTTCAATTTACCCTTTATAGATTTTTAAGGAATATTTTTCGTCAAAAATCAAGGATTCTTTTCAATAGCTCCTAAATCGGGTAACCTAGAAAGTCAACGCTAAGTGATTATAGTAGTTTGAGTGTCCAGGTATCACGCACACCTTTTACTTTTTCAATTAACCCTTTATAGATTTTTAAGGAATATTTTTCGTCAAAAATCAAGGATTCTCTTCAATAGCTCCTAAATCAGCTAGCCTAGATAGTAAACGCTAAGTGATTATAGTAGTTTGAGTCTCCAGGTATCACGCACACCTTTTACTTTTTCAAATTAACCCTTTGTAGATTTTTCAAATCAAATCAAATCAATTTATTTTTGTAAGGCCCAGAATCACAACAACAGTTCCCTCTGAGGGCCACAGGGAGAAATGAATCAACAATGTCTGTGGTGGCGAGTGAGTCAGACAATGTCTGTGGTGGCGAGGGACGATGTCCCAGGGTCCTCTGTCCTTAGACTCTCCTTCTCGGCCAGGAAAAACTACAAAAAAAACCTCTTTGGGAAAAAAGCGTAGAAACCTGGAGGAGTTCCAGTGAAGGAGAGATCCGACTCTCACAGACGGACAGACGGACACGAGGAGACTGGAGCTGGACCCACTCTTCAGGCAGATGAGGGACCGTCTGAGTCGAGCTGGACCCACTCTTCAGGCAGATGAGGGACCGTCTGAGGCGAGCTGGACCCACTCTTCAGGCAGATGAGGGACCGTCGGGGGCGGGCTGGACCCACTCTTCAGGCAGATGAGGGACCGTCTGGGGCGGGCTGGAACCGTCCACACAGGGCAGGGACCACTTCACCAGGAGAGGGGCATCTGGGTCCACAGGTCCTCAGGAGTGAGAGAAAGAAAAGAAGGCGGTGAACAGTTTGCAAGTGGAATCAAAAAATAAATATTGTTTGATAGCATAAGTAGTCAGAAGAAGAAGAGGATAGTGCTCAAGCTGTCATACTTCCCCCAGCATAGTTACTCCTAGGGCAGCGTTGCTAAAGCTGTGGGTTTATGTTTCTGTTCCTAACTAGTTTGACCATAAGCGATTTCGAAGAGGAACGTTTTAAGCCTGGACTTAAATGAAGAGACTGTGTCAGCATATTTAACATGGGTCGGGAGCTGATTCCATAACACAGGAGCTTGGTAGCTAAACGCTCTACCTCCTACAGTACTTTTAGAGACTCTTGGCACCACCAGAAGGCCGGCATTCTGAGAGCGAAGAGCTCTGTTTGGATGATATGGTTCTATAGCATCTTTGAGGTAGGATGGGGCCATGTCATTTATGGCTTTGTAGGTCAAGAGTAGAATTTTGAATTTGATTCTAGACTCGACGGGGAGCCAGTGAAGAGACTTCAGCACTGGCGTAATGTGCTCTCTTCTTTTTGTTCCTGTTAGTAATCTTGCTGCTGCATTTTGAACCAGTTGAAAGCTTTTTATGGAGCTTTTAGGACACGCTGCAAGCAGGGGGTTACAGTAGTCTAATCTAGTCGTTACAAATGCATGGATAAGTTTTTCGGCATCACTTTTAGGCAGGATTCTTCTGATTTTGGCTATGTTGCGCAAATGGAAATAGGCTGTTTTACAAGCTTGATTTATATGAGCTTTAAATGAGAGCTCCTGGTCAAATAAGACTCCAAGGTTTCTTACAGTAGAACTGGAGGCTACACTGACATTGTCCAGTGTGACTATCTGCTCAGATAGAGAGTCTCGTAGATGCTTAGGGCCAAGCACAATGACCTCGGTTTTTTCAGGGTTAAGAAGCAGGTAGTTTAGTGTCATCCAGGTTTTTATCTCCTTCACACAAGTACTAAGTCTGTCTACTTGATCGCTCTGATCAGGTTTCATTGATAAATACAGCTGAGTGTCGTCTGCATAGCAGTGGAAGTTAATGTCATGCTTTCTGATAATGTTGCCTAATGGCAGCATATAAAGAGTAAACAGAATTGGACCGAGTACCGAACCCTGTGGCACACCGTAAATTACTTTAGAGCAAGGTGAGGAGCTCTGGTTTACATTAACAAATTGGTACCTATCAGATAAATAGGATTTAAACCAGCTGAGGGCTGTTCCTCCAACACCTACATCACATTCTAACCTCTGCAGTAGAATGTTGTGGTCAATGGTGTCAAACGCTGCGCTGAGGTCCAACAGAACCAGGATTGAGACCAGTCCATCGTCAGCGGCTAATAACAAATCATTTGTGACTTTAACTAGTGCAGTTTCAGTGCTGTGGTGGGCTCTGAACCCTGACTGGAAAACTTCAAATAAGTTATTGTCCTGCAGGTGGCGACAAAGCTGTTTTACTACAACTTTTTCAAGGATTTTAGAGACGAAGGGAAGATTTGAAATAGGTCTGTAGTTTACCAATAGGTCGGGATCTAGATTAGGCTTTTTCAGAAGAGGTTTAATGACTGCATGTTTGAAGGACTGTGGAACATAGCCACTTTCGAGTGAAGTATTTATTATATTAAGAATAGGGTCTATAATTAGGGGAAGAATGTCTTTGAGGAGTCTGCTTGGAATGGGGTCTAGGACACAAGTTGAGCTTTTAGAGGACATAATGGCTGAAGTTATCTCTGCTTGATCAACAGCTGTGAACCTTTCTAAGTTTACAGGTGGATTTATATGGGACGTTAGATTTACAGCTTGGGCTAGTTCAGGGCTAATAGCGGGGGTAATTTCATCTAATTTATCTCTGATTGTTTTTATTTTATTGTTAAAAAATAGGAGGAAATCATCAGAGCTAAGTGTAGCTGGGATTGAGGGCTCTACTGCGCTGTGACAGTTTGTTAGCCTAGCTACAGTGCTGAAAAGGAATTTAGTGTTACTTTTGTTGACTTCTATTAGATTTGAATAATATCTGGTTTGGGCCTTACGCAGAGCCTGCTTATAGGACAGCAGGCAACTTTTCCATGCTTTTAGGGATTCTTCGGTGTGAGAGCGACGAAATAATCCCTCTAACTTTCTAACTCTTTGTTTATGTGAACGCAGTTCTTGGTTGTACCATGGGGAGGCGCGCTTTGGCCTAATGACCTTCTGTTTTAACGGCGCGACAACGTCAAGAGCAGACTTCAGAGAATTCATGGTCAAGTCGACACATTGATCACTTAAACTGGGACTAAAGCTGTTCTCAGCAGGATCACATGACATGTCACTGAATATTGGCTCTATTATTTCTTTGAATTTTGAGATAGATTTTTCAGATATTGTCCTTTTCATTATAACTTTATTTTGTGGGACTGGATGATCTTTAAGAATAAACTGAAAGGTAATTAGGAAATGATCTGACCATATAGGGTTTTGAGGGAGGACGATGAGGTCACTAATCTCTGTTCCATACGTTAGGACAAGATCCAGAGTGTTCTTGTGAGTGTGAGGAATATTTTTTGTCAAAAAACAAGGATTCTTTTCAATAGCTCCTAAATCAGCTGACCTAGAAAGTCAAACCCAAGTTATTATAATAGTAGGCGAAATAAGAACAAAATAGGGACAAAACAGGAACAAAACAGGACGGCAAAATAGGCACAATACAGGATCAGAACAGAGCAGGAACAAAACAAAAAGAAGCCAAGAAGGAACTAAACAGCAGAGGGGGGCGTGCCCAAGCCGCTGCGGACCACCACAGGAGACCTGCAATATTACCAGTGGAATTACTACATTCAATCGAAACTGATCTTAATAAATTCTCGGCACATACCGGGCATGGTTGACGGAGTAGCACACAATACTTCCTTAGCTGCTCAATGGGATCGCTCCACACCACAGGCTGCATCCAAACTGAGTGGACCAGCGCACGCAACGTTGGCCAGCTATTGCCGCTCACAACAGCGCCTTCGCCGCAATCTGGACAAGGCGTTAAAAGCCAAACGGGTGTACTTGACCGGTGTATCTGGGGCAAACCGGGATTTAGGAGCATTGAAACTGAATGACTGAGGAGAATTGGGAGTTCAGTACCTGCTAGGTGATTTGCCAGAGCCCCGGACTGGATTATGGGTGCCTGTGGCACTGCAGCAGCACTACCGGAAGAATTTAATTCATGAATTTGTGAAATGAATGAATCGAAGCCGCGGGATTGTCATTACCTGGAATGGAGGACGGAGTGGCCAACAACCAAGGCCCGGAAGAGCGTGTGGGCGAAACGAGAGGCGGATGAGGAGGGCGCGCTTAAATAGTCTGCCAGCTGAGCGCCACGGAGCAGCAGGTAAGTGTACCCTCAGCACAGGCCTCTACAGCCCATATTGCCACATTCCACCCCCCCGAAATGCATCGTCGCCCCGACGATGAAACACAACTTAACACCAAGGCCTAAAAACTGCTTGTGTCAGCCTGGAGGGTGACACAGGAGCACCTTGTCTGGATGGTTGTTCAACTAGGGACCTTGGAATACGGTGGGGATTTAGGTATTGGCCAGCAGTCGTGCGAGTGGACCGGCGTACAGATGCCTCCCTGAAGCCAGGATTGGCCACAGGGTCAATTGCTGGCGGAGCCTGGTCAGTGACCACGGTGGGGAGAGCAACTAATGGTTCTTGAGCACTCGGCACGTGTAATGGGACGTGGGATGAGTTTTGGGGCACAACTGTTGGCTGCCGCACCGGCGGCTGTAAAAACAAATCATCCTCAAATGACTGTTCATCTTCTACGATTGGTGCTACAGGTGCATCCGGAGGATTCACACCAGGGACAGTGGCAGGGGAGTCACTGCAAAGCAGGACCTTCAACAGGGATCGGTGGACCCTTTTTACCTTGGTTTGTTGATCCACAGGAGCCACCGTGTACCACCGTGTACCACCGTGTACCACACCATCTTCCCTTGGGGCTTGCAGGACAACATAGGTTGAGGACCCGACAGGTCTTGGGTCTTCCGACAACCCCTAGCACTGTAATCGCGAAGTAGCACCAGCTGGCCTTCCTTAAATGGCACATCTCTGACCCGTTGGTCATGATTTGCCTTTCTGCGTGAGGCCGCCAGACGCAATCTTTCTCTTGGCCCGTTGAAAGCCACCTGAAGACGCGTCTGGTGCTCTTTTCACCCACTGTTACGAACCTAGGGATTCTGTAGGGGTGTCAGCTCCCTGGGCAGTGGGAGTCAGCACCCTCTCCTGGTTGCCAGGTGATTCTCTCCACTGCAGGTCCCTCCTAACACACCTTAGGATCGTTTGGCTTGAGTGGAGCCAGCCTGGATATAAGGGAGGCTGGTGGGAGCAGTCTCTCTCTCTCTCGCCGCGCCCCAAGACTGGTTGCTGTACTGTGTGGCAGCACAGTTTTATTTCTGTTTATTTTTGCACATTTTCATTGCAACGATACATATCACACTACACTTAGCTAGTTGCCATCTACACAGATACATTAGTTTCTTTTGTCAGGGCCTGATTATTTATAATAGAAATATACTATTAATTATTGTGAATGCTGTGTGGACTCCCCTCTTTGTTTGGCTGCCGTTGAGCCAGGTGGTCATGCACACTTCCCCCCCCACGGGGTCTTGCACCCTACCCAACAAGAAATCAATAGGCAGACGTGGTTCTTGCCCAAACATCAGGAAGAATGGAGACTCACCAGTGGACTGGTGGGGAGTGGTGTTATATGCGTAGAGCACCTGGGGTAAGCAACCACTCCAGTCCCTCTTACGGGATGCAGGAAGAGTACGCAACATATTGTGAAGTGTTCGATTGAACCGCTCACACTGCCCATTTCCTGCTGGGTGGTACGGAGTAAGATAAGACAAGATAATATATTCCTTTATTGTCCCACATGGGGAAATTTCATTGATGCAACGCAGGTAGATACAGAGGTAGATACAGAAGAAAAGAACAGATCACTTATAGGAAGTTTGAAAAACACTTTCAGTAGAAGATCTCTTATAAACAAAAACTCCCATTACCCAACAAGGGATGGAGGGGAAAAATAATAAAGATAAAAATAAATAAATACATAAATACATAAATACCATTGCATGTGATCACGACAGTAATTGCACATGAATATGTGTCACGACGGCACACATTGCACATATGACGGAATTGCACATTGTTAAGTCAGTATTGCGAGTGTTCAGGACTAACAGTGTTACTTATTGTCATGGAATTAGACAAACACCGATGCTATTCCGTAACACATCAAGAACACAATTCAACTTAGAACATGAAACGACACAGAAATATCAGACATTTGTATGGCAAGCTTGGGAGAAAACGCCGGGACTGATCACGCAGGCTGTGGTACGCAGCCTGCGTGATCCTCTTGCGTCTCACCCCGTTTTTTCCCATGCTGGTTGGTTTTATTAGATATTCTGGAATAGGCGGGTCACATTTCTCATTGGTCAGCCTCACATCAAGGCACTTGTTTTACAGCTGGTATTTTTCCTAGAGATCAAGCCTTGGGTAAACATTACCCAAACTCCTCTGGGCTGTCACACCCCCTAGGGTAAACATCCTTTGGCCCATCTTTACGACCCCTTCACAAATGCAGTTTGTCACACACCCGTTCTACTCTTAGACTAATGATGCAGATAAAATATCACTATTATGCAGATAAAATATATCACAGAAATATAATCATATATTCACATTTTATCACAGTTATAAAGTCTGATAGCAGCAGGAAGGAAAGACCTGCGAAACCTTTCCTTCACACAGCGAGGGTGGATCAGTCTGAAGCTGCTCTCCAGAGCGGACTGCAGGGGGTGGCACTCATGATCAAGCATAGATGTGAATCCAGCCAGGACCCTTCTGTCCCCCACCTCCTGCACCGAGTCCAGAGCGCAGCCCAGGACGGAGCTGGACTTCTTGATGACTTTGTCCAGCCTCCTCCTCACCCTCTCTGCGATGCTGCTGCTCCAGCAGGCCACACCGTACAGGAGGGCTGATGCCACCACAGAGTCATAGAAGGTCTTCAGGAGTGGCCCTGTCACTCCAAAAGACCTGAGTCTCCTCAGGAGGTAGAGCAGACTCTGGCTCTTTCTGTACAGTGCGTCTGTGTTATGAGTCCAGTCCAGTTTGTGGTTCAGATGAACACCCAGGTACTTGTATGAGTCCACTCTCTCAATGTCCCTTCCATGGATGTTCACTGGTAAGGGGGCAGTGGGGTGGCGTCTGCGGAAATCCACCACCATCTCCTTGGTCTTCCCCGCGTTGATGAGGAGGTGGTTCCGCTGACACCAGTCCACAAAGTACTGTGCCAGTCCCCTGTACTCTGCATCATCGTCGTCCGTGATGAGTCAGATGATCGCAGAGTCATCAGAGAACTTCTGCAGTGTCGTGTCTGAAGTCTGCAGTGTAAAGGGTGAAGAGAAAGGGCGCAAGGACAGTGCCCTGGGGCGCCCCCACACTGCAGGTCCGAGTGTCAGACACACAGTCCCGTGCTCTCACAAACTGGGGTTGGTCCGTGAGGTAGTCCAGGATCCACTCTGCCAGGTCATACTCCACACCAGCAGTCTCCAGCTTGTCCCTCAGGAGCTGATGGTGTTGAAGGGGCTGGAAAAATCGAAGAACAGGATCCTCACAGAGCTGCCAGGCTTTTCCAGGTGAGAGAGAGAGCGGTGCAGCAGGGAGATGATGGCGTCCTCCACTCCAATGCCAGGCCGGTATGCAAACTGCAGCGGGTCCATGACTGAGCTCACGGTGGAGCGGAGGTGGTCCAGGACCAGCCGCTCCAGTGTCTTCATCAGATGGGACGTGAGAGCCACCGGCCTGAAGCTGTCGAGGTCTTTGGCGCGCGGTGTCTTGGGCACAGGTACCAGACAGGAGGTCTTCCAGACCTGTGTTACCACCCTCAGCTTCAGGCTCATGTTGAAGACATGCTCCATAACTCCACACAGTTCATCTGCGCAGGACTTAAGGAGCCTGGGGCTGATGCCGTCAGGTCCTGCTGCCTTCCTCACTTTAATCCTCTTCAGCTCACTCCTCACCTGTGCTGCTGTGACAGTCAGTGGTTGGCAGGGGGACTGTGTGCTGGGGGGATGGGTGAGTCCAGGAGAAGTGGGGAGCTGATGGTCCGGGGCGGAGAAATGAAGAGGAACGGATGCAGGACATTGTCCAGCTGTGGAAGAGGGAGCATGCAGCTGTGCAGGGGGAGGGGCGGGTGACCAATCAAATCTCAAGAAGTGAGCATTTAAATCATTCACCCACTGTAGACCCCCCTCTGTCTGGGCAGGGGGGATTTTGAAGCCCGAGATGGTTTTCAGGCTTCTCCACACTCCCTGAATGTTCTTCTGCTGCAGCTGCTCCTCCATCCTCCTCTTGTAGCCGGCTTCAGCCTGCCTGATCTTCCTCCTCAGCTTTTTCTGCACAGTCCTCAGCTCCTCCTTGTTCCCTGACCTGAAGGCTCTCTTCTTCTCCTTCAGCAGAGCCTTCAGTTCACGGGTAATCCATGGCTTGTTGTTTGGAAAACACTGCACCGTCCGGGAGGGAACAATGTTCTCAAAACAGAAGTTGATGTAGTCCGTGATGCACTCTCTGATGGTGTTGATGTCCTCCCCATGGCCGTAAAGCTCAGTCCAGACAGTGGTGCTGAAGCAGTCCCTCAGAGCCTCCTCACTCTCAGCAGACCACATCCTCACCACACGGGACACCACAGGCTGCCTGCGCATGATAGGTTCATGCACAGGCCTCAGATGTACAAGGTTGTGGTCCGAGCTGCCCAGGGGAGGGAGGGGGGGAAGAAGAATAAGACTCTTTGGTGTTGGCAAAAAACAAGTCCAATGTTCTATTGTTTCTGGTGGGGCAGGTGACATACTGGGTGTATGTTGGTAGAACAGAAGAGGGAGAAGCGTGGTTAAAGTCACCAGAGATGAGGAAGAGAGCCTGTGGATGCTGTGTTTGCAGCCTACAAGTGCAGGAGAGCAGTGCTTCACAAGCATATTCAGCATTGGCAGACGGGGCCACATAGACTACGATCAAAATCACATGCGAGAACTCCCGGGGCAGATAATATGGCCTCATGCCAATAGCCAATAGTTCAATATCCGAGACTTTGTAATCTCATACAGCTTACACACCTGCTGGATGAGAGTGCTCTCAAAGTTTCGTCCCTAGTCCGAGTGTATGCGTGCCGGCACACCAAACTTTGCAAACCACTCTGTGACCAGGACTTGCGCCACAGTGGAAGCGTGCTTGTTGCGGGTTGGAACTACAAGTGTGTATTTGCTAAAAACGTCAGTCATGACCAGAACGTTTTCCAGACCAGTGGAGGTCTGCTCTAACAGGGTAAAGTCGATAGCAAGGATCTCGTTTGGCTGTGAAGCCAGTAAGTGGCCCATAAAGGCGTGAGGAACCGATTGGTTGTCCTTTGCATGCTGACATCTCTCGCAAGCCTGGCAACATTGGGCTACCTCCCGTGACATACCTGGCCAATAGCACCGGGAACACAGCAAGGCCAGAGTCCTCTCTATTCCTTGGTGTCCATGCTCCTGATGGACCTGGGTGAGGACATTCTGGACCAAGGCTTTAGGCAGAAGGAGTTGATACACAGCCCCACCACCGTCAGGACGAAACACCTGCCGATACAGCAGCCCCTCTAACTCTACCAGGCGGTCCCACTGGGCCAGCACTAAGAGGGCAGTCGAAGAGAGGGCTCGTCGCTCTTCACGAGTGGGCTGTCGATTTTGTTGCCAAAAGGTCAGGATCTCCTGTATGGCGGGGTCAGACTGCTGAAGCTCGCGGAGGTCAGCAGGGGCAACTTGCGGTAGAAAAGTCTCAAGGGACTGTGTTGCCTGTGTAACCATTCCTTGTAGGGCTTGTTTTAACTGCCCAGGCAGACATGTGCCCCAAGTTCCCGTTGCCACTTCCTGTAAGGAAGTGCCAGGCTGGCGAGACAAAGTGTCGGCATTTTGGTTACACTTACACCTGAACGATATTTTGATTCAAAATCAAAAGAGGCCAACTGGGCGGCCCAGCGCTGCTCAACAGCTCCCAGTGTGTCTGAGGAGGGATGACTCAGGGGATTGTTGTCCATATAGATCACGCATTTGTGTCCTAGCAGTTACTCCCTGAATTTCTCAGTCAGGGCCCACTTAAGGGCCAACAACTCTAGCTTCATGGAGCTGTAGTTGGACATGTTGCGCTCAATTGGGCGCAGGCCTCGACTGGCGTACGCAAGAGGTCGCACCTTCCCTTCCTGGTCCTAGGAGAGCACTGCCTCCAATCCAGCATGACTTGCACCAACCTCCAGAATGAATGGGAGGGAGAAGTCAGAGTAGGCAAAGTACCGGGGCCGTGGTGAGCTTGACTTTTAAGGCCTTAAAGCTCTGCTGACATTCTGTGGTCCAGGGTCCAGTAGCACAGGCCGTTTCCTTGACCGTTTATCAGTCAGTTCAGCAACTCTACGGTGTTTGCTAACTGCTAAAATAATCCTTGATTTTTGGCGAAAAATATTCCTTAAAATTCAAAAAGGGTTAAATTGAAAAAGTAAAACGTGTGCGTGTTACCTGGAGACTCAATCTACTATAATAACTTGGGTTTGACTTTCTAGGTCAGCTGACTTAGGAACTATTGAAAAGAATCCTTTTTGTTGACAAAAAATATTCCTTAAAAATCTATAAAGGGTTAATTTGAAAAAGTAAAAGGTGTGCGTGATACCTGGAGACCACAACTACTATAATCACTTGGGTTTGACTTTCTAGGTCAGCTGACTTAGAAGCTATTGAAAAGAATCCTTGTTTTTTGACGAAAAATATTCCTTAAAAATCTACAAAGGGTTAATTTGAAAAAGTAAAAGGTGTGCGTGATACCTGGAGACCACAACTACTATAATCACTTAGCATTTACTATCTAGGTTTGCCAACTTAGGAGCTATTGAAAAGAATCCTTGTTTTTTGATGAAAAATATTCCTTAAAAATCTATAAAGGGTTAATTTGAAAAAAGTAAAAGGTGTGCGTGATACCTGGAGACCACAACTACTATAATAACTTGGGTTTGACTTTCTAGGTCAGCTGACTTAGGAGCTATTGAAAAGAATCCTTGATTTTTGACGAAAAAAAAATTCTTTCAAAAATCTATAAAGGGTTAATTTGAAAAAAGTAAAAGGTGTGTGTGATACCTGGAGACTCAAACTACCATAATCACTTAGCGTTTACTATCTAGGCTAGCTGATTTAGGAGCCTATTGAAAATAATCTTCAGCTGAAAATTTTCAGCCCAAAAGGACTAATGCATCTAATATTAGCAACTTGGATTCATGCTCAATATTGTTTTTTTTTTAATATAAATACGTTTGATATTTTTTAAGATAACATTTTTAAACAAACGGTACTTTAGAGTTGGTCCCTAACTGGCGTACCAAGCGGCACTTCAGCGCGCAGCTCCCCGCGTCGAGCTACTGCAGGCGGGGCACACTCAGAGGAAGCTCCCGCTCTAGTTGCGGAGGCGAATGTCCAACGTCCAACGTGAAACTAACTTCACCGCGGTAGTTTTATGCCCGGATTCTAACCTTTTGTGATCCCTTGGACAAACTCAGTAAAACACACAGAACGTCTGCGCTTCCTCTCAGCTCCTCCTGACGCCCGGATCGTGTTTGGCACAGCCTAAAAGCGATATGTTTTACACACACGCATCATCCATACATCATCCATACATCATCCAGATGCATCATCCATACATCATCCATACATCATCCAGATGCATCATCCATACATCGTCCATACATCGTCCATACATCATGGCATGAGCTCCAACACACGCGAGCACCAACACCGGAGTACGTCATGTTACAGGTCCAGGACCTGACATGTGACACTGCACCGGGGAAATGATTGTTTGTAATGTCTAAAAGACCCACATTATAAAGATCGACATCTATTGTGGGCTTTTGTATTCACTTTTAACCAAGCGCCATTTGCGTCCTGGTGGCAGGGCCGGCCCAAGCCTTCAGGGGGCCCTAAGCGAAAAAAAATTTGGGGGCCCCTCACCACGTCATCAGAATCAGTTTTATTGCCATTGTCAGTAAACAATTCACATATGGGAACTTTTTTCAACGCAAACAAAGCGCACCAAAACTCCAGGGCATCCAGTTAGTTTATTCTCAACACCTCACAAGCTCAAATATTGATAACTTAAATCCCACAATGTTTTTGGGCGTATTTGTGGGCGTTAAGGGTCTACAGCCACATTAGCACATTAGTTTAAATTAATGTAAGAGTAAAATGTTGAGGTTGTAATGCTATAAAATGATGATGTGATGAAACTGTGCCAGGAGAAAATGACTAAAGCCAGTTATTAATACATTAGTGTACTTAATTACTCAATACAATATTGGCTATGAAAAATAATTATGGTCAAATTGATTCATTTTAACTGAAAATGTAAAAGTAATAGTTATCCTTACTAATTTATCTTTTACAGCTCCCAATTGTTCCTTCTTGCCAAAGTGACAAAACAAGTTATATTAAATTAAACAAATGGCATAAGCATTGCTTGATTAACAATTAACACTGATAAAACAGTGCAAACATGTTATTCCCAGAGAATGAACAGAACGAGAAGTGAAGGTCCAAACCTAGCTTTAGTGAAGAGACTGCGTTTCTGCAACTTTGCCACTTTTGTATAAAAATATATAGTATTATTCTATAACAGACGTAATCATAATATGTCTGCTGTCTTTAGAGATGAAATAATTACCCGCAGGTTGTCTTTTGGGGTGTTTTCATCATTTGAGTATGTATCCTTTAAAATGGAGCTAAAACGGTCTCCATCCATTCTCTTCATTGTTTTATACAAGCCTCCCCAGCACTGCCAAAGTTTTATTGATGATTTTACTGAGATGCTTTCAGTCATATGCACAGACTTTGATGGTTTGGTCATTACAGGTGATTTCAATGTGCATGTTGATAATATTTGTGACAGAAACGCTAAAGAGCTTGATGCTGTCCTTGAAACCTTCAGTCTTACTCAGCATGTGAGAGGCCCCACCCACAGCAAAGGACACACTCTAGATCTCATAATTACAAAGGGGGTAAATATTTCAAATGTTAATGTGATCGATGTTGCTCTGTCTGATCATTTCTGTGTCTTCTTTGACCTGTCTGTTTCTCCCAAACCTCCGGTTGGTCCTGCAGTTGTTCAGAGGAGACACATAAGTGATGCCACAGGTGCACTGTTTATGGAAATGATAAACTTCGAAAATGTCTCATGTTCTAATGTAAATGATTTGTTGAACTCTGTTACATCTAGTGTTTTGAATGTTCTGGACACCATCGCCCCTATAAAGGCTAAAATGGTTAAAAATAAGCAGAAGGCGCCGTGGAGAAATGATGATTCGGTCAGGGCACAGAAAAGGGAGTGCCGCAGGGCCGAACGGAAATGGCGTAAGTCAAAGCTCCAGGTTCAAAAAGAGATTTACAAAGAAAAGCTGAATATGTACAACCTAATCTTATGTAGAACTAGGGAAAGATATTTTTCTGAAATAATTGGAAGCTGCAGTAACAACTCGCGTGTCCTGTTTGCCACAGTAAACAGATTAACAAACCCTCCAGCTCAGCTGCCGTTAGAACTCATTTCCACATCCAAGTGTAATGAGTTTGCATTATTCTTTAATGACAAAGTTCAGGGCATTAAAAATGCTATAAATCCCACAATGCAAAAAATTACCCTAAAACCACCAAGACACTTAGAGCTGACTCACTTTGCACCAGTAACTGACAAAACTGTCCATGAGATCATCACCAGTCTGAGTTCATCTACATGCTGCCTTGATGTGTTACCCACCAAATTTCTAAAGTCTGTGCTGAACAGTTTGTTAGCACCACTCACTCACATAGTTAACATGTCGCTTCAATCTGGAACATTCCCAATGTCTTTGAAAACTGCGGTCATAAAGCCTCTCCTAAAGAAGAGCAGTCTTGATGCCGCAGTACTGAGTCATTACCGGCCCATCTCTAATCTGCCATTTTGGGGCAAAGTCCTTGAAAAGGTTGTTTACCAGCAGCTCACAGATTTCCTCTTAATAAACAACTCATTTGATGTTTTTCAGTCAGGTTTTAGACCTCATCACAGCACTGAGACTGCTCTTGTCAAGGTGACAAATGACATCCGCCTGAACACTGACACGGGCAAAGCCTCAGTCTTAATTCTGTTAGATCTGAGTGCTGCTTTTGACACTGTCGATCATGGGATCCTCTTACAGAGACTAGAGGACTGGGTGGGCATCACTGGCACTGCCCTAAACTGGTTAAGGTCCTATCTGGAAGACAGGAAGTACTTTGTTGAAATTGGTAGCTGTGTCTCAGACCACATGACCCTGACCTGTGGAGTGCCCCAAGGGTCAGTCCTGGGTCCCCTTCTGTTCAACCTCTACATGCTGCCGTTGGGTCAGTTGATACGCAGTGAAAATGTGTCCTATCACAATTATGCAGACGACACTCAGATCTATGTTTCACTATCGGCAGGTGACTATGGACCAGTAGATTCACTCTGTCACTGCATCCAACAGATCAGTTTGTGGATGCAAAACAACTTTCTCCAGCTGAACTCAGACAAGACTGAAATAATCGTTTTTGGCCCACAGAAACAAAGAGAAAGTGTTAGCGGTCACCTCCAGAGTCTCGCTCTAAAACCTACAAACCAAATTAGAAATCTGGGGGTAATAATGGACTCAGACTTGAACTTTAATAGCCACGTCAAATCAATAACATCAGCAGCTTTTTACCATCTAAAAAACATTGCCAAAATCAAAAATATACTGTCAAAACCAGATTTAGAGAGACTTATCCACGCGTTTGTCTCCAGTAGATTAGACTACTGTAACGGCCTGCTCACTGGTCTCTCCAAACGAGCTGTAAAACAGCTGCAGTACATCCAGAACGCTGCTGCTCGGGTCCTGACTAGAACCAGGAAGTATGATCACATTAGTCCTGTTCTCAGGTCTCTGCACTGGCTCCCTGTGGCTCAGAGAATAGACTTTAAAGCAGCTCTGCTTGTGTACAAGTCTCTCCATGGCCTAGCACCAAAGTACATCTTGGATATGTTAGTGCCATATGAACCATCTCGGACTCTGAGGACCTCAGGGACCGGCCTCCTGCTGGTGCCCAGAGTCAGGACAAAACATGGGGAATCTGCGTTTCAGTTTTATGCAGCTAAAATCTGGAACAGTCTTCCTGAAGATGTGAGACAGGCTTCTACTCTGACAATGTTCAAATCTAAGCTAAAAACTGTTTTGTTTAGCTGCGCATATGACTAAAAGGATTTTTTCTTTGCACTCTTCTCTTTTGTTTGTGATTTTATTAGTTTAGAAAATCAGTTGGATTGATAATTTTTAATTTAGTTAATTTTATTGTATTTCTGTAATTTCTTTGTGATTTGAATGCATTTTTCCTGCTGTGAAGCACTTTGAATTGCCTTGTGTATGAAATGTGCTCTACAAATAAACTTGCCTTGCCTTGCCTTGCCTTGCCTTATTTTTCACTATCAATTTATTATAATTTATAACAAATAGTCTAATGATGCTTTTTAAATAAATTGAAATGTTTTATTGCTCTATTAAAAGTGAATTACAATATAAATGTTTGTTCTGATCAGAACATCACACACTGGACTCTGTGTGAAACAATGCTGCGATGTGATTGGCTGATGGACCTTACGTGCATAAACCTTTACGTTCCTCTTATTGCACTTTAAGAAGTCAAAGTCAAACAGACATCACGAGTCACGATTGATCTCACACATGGAGATGTGAGAGAGAGGGACGCAAACTCAAACCCGCTCATCTCTGACTGAGGCTGCACAGGGGCCCTGCTCAGGGGCCCGGGACAGGGGGCCCGGGACAGGGCCGCACACTGTTCACTCCAAAGTCTCACGTCAGAGGTTCTGGATGAGACGGCGCTCGTCTGGACCGGATCTCCGCCTCTTAGTGACCCGGGGCATAGAGGCCCCTCACCGGCCTCACCTGCAGCTGACACTACGGGGCTGGTGTAAATGTGAAGCTTATTATCTTTCATTCACACATATTATTGTGCGCGGTGCAGAGCTCTCGTCGCCTCCAGCCTGAGCGAACTAACGTGACAGAATCGTGTTGTTTCAAACAGCAGCATTAACCGTCTCTTTGTAAGAGAAGTTCAATAAGTGGAGAGTGTTGTTGAGTTTGCAGTTTCTTTACATCGTCAAGAAGTTTCTTCTTTCGTGTTTCGGCACCAGGAAATATATTCTTCTGGACATGAGGACCACGCAGGGACCACGTTGTGTTGTGTTTATGTTTTGCTCTCGTTCTGCTCGCGCACAATGAAGTTGCCCAATCAGCGCAGGTCTGGTGTCTCGGTTGCCAGATTGTCATTACAAATAAATGCGGTTTGTGCGTTATGTTACCGCTGTGTGCGCTGCCGTGCCAGCAGCGCTACGACGGGTTGCCAGATTAGGGGCCCTATTAACGCCTCGGGGCCCTACGCGGCTGCTTAGTTCGCTTATAGGCTGGGCCGGCCCTGCCTGGTGGTGGTGTGTTTGTGTCATGAAGACTCCACAGATGGATTGGACTCAGAGCAGATCAGCTTCAGAGCTTTAAACATACAAAACACAGCGCTGTTACTGGACTGTACCATTATGTAACACTGAGGGGGGAGCACGTAACATGGTGCTGAAAGTGAACCGCGTATCTGCCTTTATAGTCTTTGAATTATGAGATTTTTCTCGTTATTTAATGAGAAAAAAGGCATTATTAATGACTTTTTTCTCGTTAATTAACAAGAAAAATCTCGTTAAGTGTCCTGGCTAGATTCACATCTATGCTGGACCATGAGTGTCACCCCCTGCAGGACACTCTCTCCGCTCTGGAGAGCAGCTTCAGTGAGAGACTGATCCACCCTCGATGTGCGAAGGAAAGGTTCCGTAGGTCTTTCCTTCCTGCTGCTGTCAGACTTTATAACAAAAACTGTTAGTACTGAACACTCGCAATACTGACCTAACCATGTGCAATTCTGTCATATGTGCAATTGCTGTTGGAATTCATGTGCAATTCATGTGCAACCTATGTGCTGTCGTGACACATATTCATGTGCAATTACTGTCGTGATCACATGCAATGGTATTTATGTATTTATTTATTTATTTGTCTATGGGAGTTTTTATTTATTTATAGGAGATCTTCTACTGAAAGTGTTTTTCAGACTTCCTATAAGTGATCTGTTCTTCTGTATCTACCTCTGTATCTACCTGCGTTGCACCAATGAAATTTCCCCATGTGGGACAATAAAGGAATATCTTATCTTATCTTATCTTATCTTATCTTAATTAACGAGAAAAAAGTCATTAATTAATGACTTTATTCTCGTAGTGCCCCGCATTTTTATTTTTTTGGTTGGCCCTTATACTCCGTCGTACTAAAGAGCTGGAGGCAGCACTCTGATTGGCTGCACTGTGGAGTGGCTGGTGAAAAAAACAGTGAAAATCAGGTACCACAGCTTAAACAGGAATGAATCAATATATTGGGGATGGTCCCATTTATGTTACTAACCCAAAGTGAATTAGAATTATAGAAGCATATTATAATCACACCAAAATAATTCCCTCACTCTTATGTAGCTCAACAGAACTTAGATTTAAACATTATCAGCGTAAGGGCCTGTCTCACAACCTCGGACAAACTGTTCCAGGTTTTAGTTCCATAAAACTGAAATGCTGATTCCCCATGTTTGGTCTTGATTCTAAGCACCAGCAGGAGCATCGGAAAAAGAAATAAATAAAGTTGACAGAGTGATTCGGCTGGATATTCACCTGCTGTCAGCGAGATGTAGTGTCGTCTGTGTTGTTATGGTATGACACTCCACTGAACAAAATGGACCAAAATGGAAAAAATTATGTTTTTGTTTTGTCTGTTTCATTTTGTTTAGTTATCTAGTTGATTACTAGCAGAATAAAGCATCATATGTCTAAAAATGAGCTGGGGGGCAGTTTTGTAGCAGTCAGAAGCTTTGAAAGCGTATTTTGAATGACACGTTTTAGCCCTGCTTCAAACCTACAGCAGGGCGTGTGCTCCTCATCTCTGCTCTTATTATTCACATGAGGCTCCTGTGTAACCCAATACCCTCTGTCTTCACAGGCCATTGTCTTTCTCAAAACTCATTAGATAACTGAAATATTTATGCCAGCATTTAAATATTTATCACTGTGATCATGTAACCCTGTGTCTAAACCCCGCACGAAACTGATACATTATGAAATATGATAATCATTACTTAACCATATGCAAGAAATCTACTGCGTCGCAAAGGCTGTTCATGTCGGCAGTGGTAATAACAGCTGTATGGATGTTGCTTAGTAGAAGGGGTAAAAGTAGGGCTGCCCGGTGGTGGAGTGGTTAAGGCACAGCACATGTATGTCTCCATTTCACACTGTGATTTCCTGTCAATAAAGCCTACATGACACGTAATCTTAAAAAAAAGAAGGTGTAAGAGTGCGCGCACGCACGCACACACACACACACACACACACACACACAAAAGGGACTTTGTAAAGACCAGCAAATGATCAGCTTTGACACAGGCTCTTTGTGCAGTGTCCAGTGATTTGTTTTTTTCATAGTGAAGTACATGTAATAATAAGGTTTCATAAAAACTACTTAAAGTACAAGACCAGAGGGATATGGTGACAAACTTTATTGACGCTCTGGACCACATTCAACACATTATACTGCTTTTATGAACAGGTTTAATCCCTGAACAATACCCTGGGAAAGAAACACAGATGAGTGAATTCAGTGCGATGTGTACGATATTTACTGTATAAAGGAATACCTGTTTGTGTCGCGACAATTATAGCCACTTTTCATCCAGTTGGGTCTCAGACCAGAATCTGCACCAAACCTTAATACAACAGTCAGATAAAAGGTCTGTTCTCAGTATAAATATAAATGTTTTTCATCTGAGCAAATTAAATTCTCAATTTCTAGTAGGGATGGGCCAATATGGAATTTTTATAAGCCAATATTTGGCTTGCGGCTGTTGCCGATGACGATATTTGCTGATGCTGATATTTATAAAGGCCCATAAATCTATTTTAAGTTAAAGCAAAGTTCACAAATTAATGTTACACTTTTAAATAAATGATATACAGAATGTATTTATCTGGAATATAAAATTAATTGCATGATTTGGTAATCATTTTTTTTAGCTTAATGCTAAATGCAGGACCTGAGCCACTCCCTGAACGCTCTGTTTCAACACCTGCCATCGGGGCTAAGACTGGTTGTGCCAAAATGCAGGACCAAAAGATATAGAGAGAGTTTCATCCCAGCAGCTATTGTCCTCTTAAACGAGCTCACTTGGCACAATTTTAAAATGTTAAAATGTTATTAATCCATTATGTCCATTATGTTTATAACGTGTGCATGTATGTTTGATGTCTATTAATCATTGCAAACCAATTTACCCAAGGGTACGAATGAAGACACCTAGCCTAACCTACCCAGACCCGAAGATATACTATATGCATGTTAATTTCTCCTCCATTCCAATTTTACTCATTAGTCTGTTTGGCCAATACAAATAATGCCGAAAATAACTTGATATTGGCAAGTGCTTCCACTAACTGTCATTTTATTTTATTATGACTTAATTATGACTTCCACTAACACTACTCTCATGAACCAGTTAGAGTTATTTTCTGTCAGTCTGCTTTGTCACTTTGTCACTGTCGCTTCTTAAACGTTCTTTTGTTCCCTATTTGGAGCTGGATGTCTATTGGATGTGTGATGGCTATTCACCGTGCACTCCTCGCCAACAGCCTCACATATATGTGTAATAAAAAGAATAACAGAAGAGTTCTCATGCGACACTAAAAGCACTTACACATTGCCATAATGTGTGAGAAAATGGGAGCTGTGCAGTGGGGTCAGAGGAAATGTCCTGTGGTTCGGGGCATTGTGGAGAAACCCTGATGGCTCCTACAAAAGAATTTCTCTCAGATCAAAAGGGCACAATGACAGAAGAATCCAATGGTAAACTGGACCTGACCTTTTTCCCTGTGGTCTTCAGAAGACTGGGAGCTTGAGTCCTCCATGGAGAAGGCAGGAGGGAGCTCTGATCGAGAAGATGACATAATTAAATCTATGAAAGTGAGAACGTAAAAACAGATACGTGTGACTCACTGGACTGCCCAGAGGAGCGCTGGTGCCTCGACTGTAGCCAGTTTCTCGATATGAATGGCTGCTCAGTTTGGGGGTGACCTTTGACCCCTGAAACACATATACAATTTTGAAGCCTTACGTTATGGCCCACTCTTTATAATCAGTGATGGAAGAAGCACTCCTTGTTGTTATTTAAAGTGCATGTGACAGGTTTTCATGTTTAGTTTTTAGCATTTGTGTGGTGGGATAGAACCTCTGGTAAATCGTTTTATATTAGTCAAGTTGCAGTTTGTAGAAAAGAAGAAAAATGACAAAATAAAAGTACAGGAAAGATGTCATAAATAAGTGACATTCAAACCAAAATGCTGGAAAAATGTACACAGGACACATTATCTGACAGTTTAAACAACCATTTAACAAAATAAAGGTGTTATCAGGTATTAATATTTGTCAAGTCCTAAGAATTGTGTAACTTACATGTATTTTGACCCTTGATTACAATATGGTTGATAACCTTTGTGGAATTACCTTATTCTTTGCATCTGCTGCTGATGTCCAACCAGGAAGTAACATTATGTCATAACTGAGGAAAATTTGGCAACATTTTCTGTAAAATCTTAAACATGATAATGAGCACAAAAATGGTGCTCAAATAAAAATAAAAATCTACTCCAGTATTGAAGTATGTTGAAAAAACACAGATATATGATAATTATTTTAAGTGTCAAATATTTTTGCTCAAAACCAGGACTCAAAACCTTTGATGCAAGATAAAGATAAACAGTCTCAAAAAACTAAATATTTTGTCCTTTCAGTCATGTTAAAATGTAGTGAAGAAGAAAAGTACAAATAACTGCTCTTAAATGTAGTGCAGTAAAAGTATCCACGGTGAAATACTTTCCACTACTGCCCTTTTGTTGCATATTCTTTGGTGCTTCGGAACGGCTGACGTTTACCTGTGAATGAGAGGGAGCCGGAAAGTCCATCTTCATTACAGAGGTGTGGGGGAATCGCGGCTCAAGCTTCAATGAAAACATATGAATTTGATTTTAAACTTAAATGAAGGCCAATTGCATCAAAATATAGAGAAAATACAAACCAGGGAACAGGTTTTGCTTGTAAACGTGTTGATCTGCAGGTCCTCTCCTTTTGTGAAGCCAGAATCTTGTTTTTGACCCACATTTATGATTGTCTCTGGAAGCACGAAAACAATATATATATTAAAAATTTAAAATTGTACTGAAAAAATAAATAAATAAATATATATATGTATAATCATACGTCTTGGTACTAGAGGATGTGGCGTATAAAGGCTTTGGTATTCTGACTGAAAAAAACTGCTGTAAAACCTTCACATGTCATAGTTTTGCAGACAATCAGAACACAGAACATTGATTACCTTCTCATCCTGGCACAGTGGCTTAGGAGGACAATTCAACTGATAGAATCCACTTTCTCTGAATTTGTTATAGAGACTTGGTATAGACCCAGAGCCATCATTATGAACATAAGGCTGGTAATGGCGTTTGGTCTGCGTGATGTAATTGTCAAATAGAAGTAACCTAGAAAAAAAAAGCACAACAATGAATGGCCGAAGTGATATGATATATCCATCCATCCATCCATCTTCTGCCGCTTTATCCGGGGCCGGGTCGCGGGGGCAGCAGTCTGAGCAGGGACTCCCAGACTTCCTTCTCCCCAGACACTTCCTCTAACTCCTCCGGGGGGATCCCGAGGCGTTCCCAGGCCAGCCGAGAGACATAGTCTCTCCAGCGTGTCCTGGGTCTTCCCCGGGGCCTCTTCCCGGTGGGACATGCCTGAAACACCTCCCGAGGGAGGCGCCCAGGAGGCATCCGGAACAGATGCCCGAGCCACCTCAGCTGGCTCCTCTCGACGTGGAGGAGCAGCGGCTCTACTCCGAGCTCCCCCCGTGTGGCCGAGCTCCTCACCTTATCTCTAAGGGAGCGCCCAGCCACCCGGCGGAGGAAACTCATTTCGACCGCTTGTATCCGCGATCTTGTTCTTTCGGTCACTACCCAAAGCTCATGACCATAGGTGAGGGTAGGAACGTAGACCGACCGGTAAATAGAGAGCTTTGCCTTTCGGCTCAGCTCCCTCTTTACCACAACGGTCCGATGCAGCGACTGCATCACTGCAGCCGCTGCACCGATCCGCCTGTCGATCTCACGCTCCATCCTTCCCTCACTCGTGAACAAGACCCCGAGATACTTGAACTCCTCCACTTGGGGCAAGGACACCCCACCCACCTGGAGAGGGCAAGCCACCTTTTTCCGGTCGAGAACCATGGCCTCGGATTTGGAGGTGCTGATTCTCATCCCAGCCGCTTCACACTCGGCTGCAAACCGTCCCAGTGCATGTTGCAGGTCCAGGTTTGATGGAGCCATCAGGACAACATCGTCTGCAAACAGCAGAGATGAGATCCTGTGGTCCCCAAACCGGACCCCCTCCGACCCCTGACTGCGCCTAGAAATTCTGTCCATAAAAATTATGAACAGAACCGGTGACACAGGGCAGCCCTGGCGGAGTCCAACATGCACTGGGAACAGGTCTGACTTACTGCCGGCAATGCGAACACAGCTCCTGCTCCGGTCATACAGGGACCGGACAGCCCTGAGCAAAGGGCCCCGGACCCCGTACTCCCGGAGCACCCCCCAAAGGACACCCCGAGGGACACGGTCGAAAGCCTTCTCCAGATCCACAAAGCACATGTGGACTGGTTGGGCAAACTCCCATGAACCCTCGAGCACCCAATGGAGGGTATAGAGCTGGTCCAGTGTTCCACGACCGGGACGAAAACCACTCTGCTCCTCCTGAATCCGAGGTTCGACTATCGGTCGGATTCTCCTCTCCAGTACCTTGGAATAGACCTTACCCGGGAGGCTGAGGAGTGTGATCCCTCTGTAGTTGGAACACACCCTCCGGTCCCCCTTCTTGAACAGAGGGACCACCACCCCGGTCTGCCAGTCCAGAGGCACGGTCCCCGAACGCCACGCGATGTTGCAGAGACGTGTCAACCAAGACAGTCCTACAACATCCAGATACTTTAGGTACTCAGGGCGGATCTCATCCACCCCCGGAGCCCTGCCACCGAGGAGTTTGCGGACAACCTCAGTGACTTCAGCTTGGGTGATGGATGAGCCAGCCTCCGAGTCCCCGGTCTCTACTTCCTCTTCAGAAGACGTGACTGAGGGATTAAGGAGATCCTCAAAGTATTCCTTCCACCGTCCGACGACATCCCCAGTCGAGGTCAGCAGGCCTCCACCCGCACCGTAAACGGTGTTTGTGAGACACTGCTTCCCCTTCCTGAGGCGCCGGACGGTTTGCCAGAATTTCTTTGGTGCCGACCGATAGTCCTCCTCCATGGCCTCCCCGAACTCCTCCCAGGCCCGGGTTTTTGCCTCTGCGACAGCACGAGCCGCGGCTCGCTTGGCCTGCCGATACCCGTCGATGACCTCCGGAGACCTACAAGCCAGAGTGGCCTGATAGGCCTCCTTCTTTAGTCTGACGGCATCCCTTACTTCCGGTGTCCACCACCGGGTTCGGGGGTTGCCGCCACGACAGGCACCGGAGACCTTGCGACCACAGCTCCGAGCAGCCGCATCAACAATGAAGGCGGAGAACATGGTCCACTCGGACTCAATGTCCCCAGCCTCCCCCGGGACATGGGAGAAGCTCTCCCGGAGGTGCGAGTTGAATACCCTACTGACAGAGGGCTCCACTAGACGTTCCCAACAGACCCTCACAATGCGCTTGGGTCTGCCAAGTCTGTCCGGCTTCCTCCTCCGCCAGCGGATCCAACTCACCACCAGGTGGTGATCGGTTGACAACTCTGCCCCTCTCTTCACCCGAGTGTCCAAGACACGCGGCCGGAGGTCTGATGACACGACAACTAAGTCGATCATTGACCTCCGGCCTAGGGTGTCCTGGTGCCACGTGCACTGATGGACACCCTTGTGCTTGAACATGGTGTTCGTTATGGACAATCCGTGGCTAGCACAGAAGTCCAATAACTGAACACCGCTCGGGTTCAGATCGGGGAAGCCGTTCTTCCCGATCACCCCTCTCCAGGTGTCACTGTCATTGCCCACGTGGGCGTTGAAGTCCCCCAGTAGAACAACGGAGTCCCCGGTCGGTGCACTGTCCAATACCCCTCCCAAGGACTCCAAGAAGGCCGGGTACTCTGCACTGCTGTTCGGCCCGTAGGCCGCCACAACAGTGAGAGACCTGTCCCCCACCCGAAGGCGGAGGGACGCGACCCTCTCGTTCACCGGGGTAAACTCCAACACGTGGCGGCTGAGCTGAGGGGCTATCAGCAAGCCCACACCAGCCCGCCGCCTCTCCCCGCGGGCAACACCAGAGAAGTGGAGCGTCCAGCCCCTCTCGAGGAGATGGGTTCCAGAGCCCAAACTGTGCGTGGAGGTGAGGCCGACTATATCTAGTCGGTATCGCTCAACCTCCCGCACAAGCTCAGGCTCTTTCCCCCCCAGCGAGGTGACATTCCATGTCCCCAGAGTTAGTCTCTGTGTCTGGAGATCTGGTCGCCGAGGCCCCTGCCGTCGACTGCCGCCCAGATCTCTCTGCACCGGCCCCTTATGGATCCTCCTGCGGGTGGTGGGCCCACGGGAGGGCGGCCCCACGTCGCTCTTTCGGGCTGTGCCCGGCCGGGCCCCGTGGGGTAAGACCCGGCCACCAGGCGCTCGCCATGGAGCACCCATCCCAGGCCTGGCTCCAGGATGGGGCCCCGGTGACGCCGATCCGGGCGACGTGAACTGCCTTGATTGTGTCGTCGTCATAAGAGGCTTCTGAACCGATCTTTGTCTGACCCGTCACCTAGGACCTGTTTGCCTTGGGAGACCCTACCAGGGGCATGAAGCCCCCGACAACATAGCTCCCGGGATCATTCGGGCACTCAAACCCCTCCACCACGTTAAGGTGTCGGTTCAATCCCAAAGGATTTATATATATATATATATATATATATATATATATATATATATATATATATATATATATATATATATATATACATATTTTTTTCAGTGAAAACTAAATAGTATAAATTGGTCTGGCACATGTTGATAACTAGAATATACTGTTTTAAATTATAATTACTGTTTGCTCCTGTGAGATGATGATGATGATGATAATGGAGCCGCATAACATTTAACTTGACTAAGTTAATGATACAGATTAACATCAGCCTGGGACCTACCCATATTGAGGGTTGTCAATGAGGTCCAAAGTGGGATGGTATCCTAGAGCGAGCCGCTGGTTGGATGTGAAGCCCGATTCACCTGGATGGTACCTCTTTACTGACAGTCAAAAGGTGTCATCATCCACGTGCCTATAAGAACTGTGAACTGTGTGTATTTGTTCTTACCATTCAAAGTCTGATTGGGGGAGTGCATGGTGCTGCTGGTGATTCGGCTTCTGTTGCCTGTTGCTCCAACATTGCTCGTCGTCCTCTGCTCTGCCATCTGTGACTGCTGTAATGAAACCCTGCACAACAGAGTGACTCCAGGCCATGTGTGCCATGACCACAAGAGCACAACAAATAGTTTCAGATTTATAGACTTCAACTTTGTGTACACCTGCTTTAAGTGAAATATATAATGTTTCATATATTATTATTATTATTATTTATGATAATGTGTATCTGTATCAGTAGAAATTAGAAATGGATATGGATTCTGCCATATATTCAAAGGTAAACAGGTAACTGTTGCTAGGAGAGCCATAACAATGAACAATGGATATGCAATGTTTTTCCAGTTTGGTCATTCAGAGGTTTAAAATCGATTTAGAGCACATACTATACAAAGGCTGAATCAATAACCTTTTATATGCCTAATTCATGTACACCACTTAGGCTATTATAAACTGAATCAGAATACTGAAAAAATATTATTTCAACACCTGTTTTCTTTGTCTAATGTGATTCGTGTAGGGGTCAGACTGGGGCCAATCAAAACAATGGCACACATATTAGCCTATACATCACTAACATGGGGCCGGACAGTGTTTCTCTGTAAAGTGCACACAGCCACAGGATGGCAGTGTGGTGATGTGGCTCTTGCCGTCCCAGAACGGCTCGGATAAAGATATTAAGGTTATATAAAATGATGGATGGCTCAAAATGTGATAATGTTGATAAAAATGTCCAGCTGAGTGAGAGTTAGCAGGGCCGTTAGCAGGAGAGAAACATGTGCCACCTACCTTATTAGGCCGCATGAGCATACCAGCAGTGTCATCTAAAAACATCGTAAATGATGACTGCACTCTTTTTTTTTAAACACAACGTTGTACATGGGGTGATACATGACATGGATTCCCACTTGAATAGCTCATTGCAATGGCAGTGGCCACAGAAGTAGATATAGTATATTATAGCTGTACACAGTATTACACTTTCTCTCCACAACCATCAAACATTTTGCATGAGTGCGTTAGGATCAGGCCATAGATAGTAAGTTGTTCAATGTGTCTAACTTAATTCCCACATTTCACGTGTGTCTTTTATGCAATGTTCTTGGACACACGCTGCATCTTCACCTCCGTCACATCCCTGCACGCTCTTCCCTCTCTCCTCCATCTGTCCCACGCTGCCACTCATTGGTTCGTACCAAGCTGTTGCCCAGAGTTTCTGTTCATGCGTCTCTGTTGCTTGACGTGCTGTCGCGCCCAAGTCTGGAACTGTTCATTATCTCCACGAAAAAAATAACTGTGAGCACCGCCCGTCCCATTGAAAGTGACAGTCTCATTTCCTGCTCCTTTTCTCTTAAGCACAATACGCACATTATTGGCATTTCTAATTATAAATGCACATACAGACGGAGCAGACGCTGGTCCAAAATTATCCCATTTGATTCAAGGCTTTATATAGGTTTGCCCAAACAGCATCGCATTATGGTGTGACAGAATGTTAAAGGACCTCTGTAATTATCAAAGATGGAAGTCACTTTTCTGGTTGGGGGTCCACTACCCGCTTGTCTCTATTGAGATTGCTTTGCCTGGAATGTTCCACAGTTTGTCTTATATAGTTGCAATTATTGATCTTTGATGCTAAAGAAAAAAAAAACATGCATTCTTATCATGAGTGGCCCGCGCCTCTCCGCAGATCTGACCTGTAACTAAATATATGCAAATTTAGAAAATATCATGAATATTGTTTTGAAGGTATGCAACATTTGAATATCATGTTTGTTGTTTATTACTCAAACCTCGACATTTTTTTTAATTAAAACGTTATGCTGTAAACTTTCAAATAAGTTATATATTTCTGCACTTTTTTGATGAGTTTTTTCACACTTGTCTGATAACTAAACCTCAATTCATACCTCTAAAGACATGTTTTAGCACATTTCTGTTGAATTGTTATATTATTGTTATTGAGATTTAAAAAAAATATGTTCAATGTCATGATGTGAAACATTCCAGGCAAGGCAATAACATCTCCTCGGAATATATATAAGTATATAAAAACCCTCTACCAGAAAAGCAGTTTGTGCACCTTTAATGGGAATATAGTCAATAATGTTACCTGAAGTTTTCTACTGAGCACATCATAACTGGCATGTGATTGAAGTGTTTTTTATTCCTTGTGACACAATAAAAATGCACTGTCCAGTAAAAAACACAAAATCCCAAACTCTTCATTTATGAACCATCCACTCTGCCCACAAGTGTCACCATTTTACAACTTTATAGATGAATGAAAGTAATTGCTTTATAATCACTAAATCTTTATCATATTTTGTCTAAATTGCAACACTTTTGTCTCTTTCCAAATTCATCTAATCCATCTACAATCCCTCAAAAAAGCCACTATGCCCCTTTTCCAACAGTTTGCTCTTGAGATGCCAGTTTGTGGGGGAGCTTATTAGACAAAAGGTGGGTGCAGCGCTGCTAAAAATAGACTCAGGTGATGCAAGCGAGGATCTCCCGTTGAGCTAATGCCCGCAGCCGTCTGTCGCGGTTCAGGGAGTGATAAATCCTCAACCCTGTGCGAGTGAGCCCGGCGAGTCCAGTGTGTCCGAGTCTGGATAAACGCAGATTCACTGTCTGCCTTTGAAAAGAATGGAATTAATATTTAGCCCAGGACAGGAGCCTAAGACCCTTTTTTGTATCCGGTTCTCATGGGTGCTCTCCTCCTCCACTGCGCCACTATGCTCCAGCTTATCTGTCCCTTTCCCTTTTTTACTTCTGTACTTAATAGGCAAATCTGGTATGCATGATTTAGGCCAAATTGGGTTGTCATCTTTTTTTTCTTTTAGGTCCAAGCAGGCAGCAGAAGTGAAGGAGGGAGAACATAGCCATGCATAAAGTAGAGACATTTAAAATCAAAAGTCTTCTTGACACCTCTCAGACTCTTTGCACTGCTCAGTGGGAGATTAAATATATAAAAAAAAACAATGTGTTAGGTGATGTTGCGAGAAGCAGAATAGTGTAATGATTTCCTGATTTAGTCTGAAGTGTGAAATGTCAGAGGTGAAGCGACATGGGAGTGCAGCGGTTAATTAAGAACTACACAAGAAGCTGTTTCCAAACTCAAGACAGAACAAACGGCTGGTTCACTGCATAAGACATGTGGAGATGGGATTAATTTAGCTTCGCCTGACTAATGTGGCTCACACACCATACATTTTTAATTGTTCTCAAAGGCAAAACAACATCCGCAAGTCACTGGTTATCTGTAAACCATGGCATTTACAACAACAAGGGGGGACTATGTCTACGAAGTTATGTCTATGAAGTTATGTCTATGAAGTGATACACTATTAGATATTAAGATATGCTAGGAAAGCATACTAAACATGCTCACACTTTCCCCATGGAGCTCTGCAGTTATATTTATATAAGGAGGCTTTAGGCTAAACGGGAACTGCACTGGGTAAAGAGGAGTCTGTCAATGCACATAATTTAAAGGTGATAGATTGTGTGGTTTTTTAGGTGTTTAATAATAAACTACAACATAATTTGATCATTATTTTACATTTAGGTTAAATTTAAAAACATAATATGATCTAAAACAGCTTGAATTGGAAACTTTGTTTTGACATCCTGTTAAAAACTGCAGAACTGATAAGCCCCGCCTCCTCATAGTGGCATTTCACTGTAACAAGAAAGATTAGAGAGAGATTTGTTTTTAATATTGCATTTTTTTCATGTGACATTCTTAACACTGTTTAACCCAGAGTGTGAATTTGTACAGAAATGTGGGTGGGGATAGGGGGTAAGTGGAAACAGAAATGTTTTAAGCACTCGAGCCTCAAATTTAAGACAATACAGAACTGCACATGCATGAATCAATCTATATAGAAATTATGTCATAACATGGCTGAAATTACGTTTTAAATTATAGGCTATATGTCAAGTAATAATTTCAAAAACATGCAACATATGTCAACTGCATATGTTGCATGTTTTTGAAATTATTACTTTGTTTGTGGGGATAGAAGTAGTAGTAGTTTAGTTTAATAACATTTAAGAGGCAGTTTGTGAAAAAAGAAAAAGAAAAAAGGAAATCTGAACATTTACACTTCATTGCAATTGCTTAAATCCACCTGTCACTCTATTATATTGCAGATGCTGACCAATAGGAGGAATGGATGGGAACAAGTAGTGTTTAGCTGTGGCTCATCTGGATGATCGATGAAAATTGAAGTATCCAATCAGAGCGTCGACAAAACGCCCAGAAGCCTCAACCGGAAATTGCAACGTTGGTCGACACCAATTGGATTTGCGCAGTTTTGGCTTATCCCGAACCCGTCTATTTTTTTTATTGGATCTGTATCCAAGTGAACATTTTTGAATTAAAATATGTTGATTTTACACAATTGGACTTTTATCACCATATTGCCCAGCTCAACATATAGATCAAGTGTCACATTAGCCTAAATGTTACAGAATATTTCCTGGAAAAATGTTTGTGAAGCCCATTTTCACAAAAACCTTTACATGATAAATTAAATGAGGGGAGAACATCAGACTCTTGTTGTAAAAATTATTCTTTAATATGGAACAAAATCAGAGCTCAGCTCCAAGACTCCGCCCACCCAACACACTCAGTAACACTGATGGGTGGAGGAGAACAAGAAAATCAACCGATAAGATCACAGTCTGCTCGGCCCAAAATCAGGAGAGGCACAAAAACATGGAACGCAAAACCCAAGCGCTACTGGTCAATGTCTCCAAGACATCCTCCATCTTTAGACCCATGCCACAGGGACAAGTCTGTCTGCTGCCTCCCAGGGCTAGCACCTCACACTAACGCACCTGCCATTTTATCAGTCCCACAAGTAACACAGACAACTAGAGGCAGGAGAAATTAGCACGAGGTCTGGAGGAGCAGCTTGACTTGTATGTGGCGCATAGAGGGACTTAAGCACAGAGTAAAATGGTTAGTGTCATGGCTCCAGGTAAAGACATCTGCGCTCTGGCCCCTCTCCTGTTTAGCTTATGTTACCTCTAATCTGTTTAGTTACATGGTTTGTATATAGTGGAATGTCTGAAGTTTTGGAAATGCATTGGCCTTTTTGGGTGGAGGACGTCAATGGAGGAGAGCCCAGTATGAACCCACTACTATCCTAACACGGGACATCAACAGAAGTGCTACACAGATATGTACAGAGCAACCAAGCAACACATCGGAATACTGAGTAATAAACTTGGTGTGGGAGATAGGGAAGGTAAGAATAGTCCACTACAAGTGCACAAACCCCACACCTCCGTTTTGTAGTTGGTCCTATCATTAAGGCTTGTCCCTTGCTCATGCTACATAGAGTAAGTCACACAATGTGCTTGTCAAATATGGCTGCTTTATGTTTCTGTGTTCTGTATGCTGGCAGCTGCTCTTCTCTGTGTTGGTTTGGAAATGACAAAGGAGATAAGAGAATACACCAATCAGGCATAAGTTTACTATGAGTATCATCCATCCATCCATCCATCTTCTGCCGCTTTATCCGGGGCCGGGTCGCGGGGGCAGCAGTCTGAGCAGGGACTCCCAGACTTCCTTCTCCCCAGACACTTCCTCTAACTCCTCCGGGGGGATCCCGAGGCGTTCCCAGGCCAGCCGAGAGACATAGTCTCTCCAGCGTGTCCTGGGTCTTCCCCGGGGCCTCTTCCCGGTGGGACATGCCTGAAACACCTCCCGAGGGAGGCGCCCAGGAGGCATCCGAAACAGATGCCCGAGCCACCTCAGCTGGCTCCTCTCGACGTGGAGGAGCAGCGGCTCTACTCCGAGCTCCCCCCGTGTGGCCGAGCTCCTCACCTTATCTCTAAGGGAGCGCCCAGCCACACGGCGGAGGAAACTCATTTCGACCGCTTGTATCCGCGATCTTGTTCTTTCGGTCACTACCCAAAGCTCATGACCATAGGTGAGGGTAGGAACGTAGACCGACCGGTAAATAGAGAGCTTTGCCTTTCGGCTCAGCTCCCTCTTCACCACAACAGTCCGATGCAGCGACTGCATCACTGCAGCCGCTGCACCGATCCGCCTGTCGATCTCACGCTCCATCCTTCCCTCACTCGTGAACAAGACCCCGAGATACTTGAACTCCTCCACTTGGGGCAAGGACACCCCACCCACCTGGAGAGGGCAAGCCACCTTTTTCCGGTCGAGAACCATGGCCTCGGATTTGGAGGTGCTGATTCTCATCCCAGCCGCTTCACACTCGGCTGCAAACCGTCCCAGTGCATGTTGCAGGTCCGGGTTTGATGGAGCCATCAGGACAACATCGTCTGCAAACAGCAGAGATGAGATCCTGTGGTCCCCAAACCGGACCCCCTCCGACCCCTGACTGCGCCTAGAAATTCTGTCCATAAAAATTATGAACAGAACCGGTGACAAAGGACAGCCCTGGCGGAGTCCAACATGCACTGGGAACAGGTCTGACTTACTGCCGGCAATGCGAACACAGCTCCTGCTCCGGTCATACAGGGACCGGACAGCCCTGAGCAAAGGGCCCCGGACCCCGTACTCCCGGAGCACCCCCCAAAGGACACCCCGAGGGACACGGTCGAAAGCCTTCTCCAGATCCACAAAACACATATGGACTGGTTGGGCAAACTCCCATGAACCCTCGAGCACCCGATGGAGGGTATAGAGCTGGTCCAGTGTTCCACGACCGGGACGAAAACCACTCTGCTCCTCCTGAATCCGAGGTTCGACTATCGGTCGGATTCTCCTCTCCAGTGATGAGTATCATTATTTCATTTATTGACACACAATTTAAAATCAGCAAAATAATGACCCACGTGAAGACCCATTTTGATTTTTGTCATAAAGTTATGGCTGATTGGTGAAATTGTGAGGCAAAGGAGGTCTCTGCTTTTGTCTATTTGATATCTGACTTTCGTGAAAAAACAGAAAGGGCTTTTATTGTAATGTGACTGCTAATGGATCAAGAATTGGAGATAGATGAGAAAAGCATGGATTACAGGGAAATTAGACTCTGGTTGTGAGGTATTAGTTGCTGAATGGGAGAGTAAATTAACAATTGAGTAGAGGAATTGGAAATCTATACTTGGTGGAGGATTAAAATTAAGCGCTGTAATGAAGCGGTGTGGTAGGCCCATAAGGAAAAAGAAGGCCATTGCCAGCTTGCGCTAACACAAAAATCCTGCTGTCTTTTTAGCACGTACCTCGTCACATGACACACTACACCAGAGAAGAGGGAGGGAATAGAAAGAGGGAGGAAAAGGGTAAAGGGACTAGGCACTGCACAGAGATCACTATGACTGCCATAGACAGACACATACCTAACGGTTACTACGGTTTTACAGGGTCCTCGGTCTGCGTTCCCATGCACTCTCCTGCAGAACCTCGCTGTGTCTCGGGTCAAGATCAGAAGAACAGCAAATAAACCAGTCAACAAACGAACAGACGGGAAAAGTAACACACTTTGGATTTCCACTGACCTATAAAAAATAAATAAATAACTGAAAATACTTAGAATATAAAATTTAAGCCAGTGGTACCAAGTTTTACAGAAATAAATTTGTCAATAACTGGCTTTTGAACAGCTCTACGCTTTTTCTTTTAGTCTACCAAGTATATACTATTAACCTTACCAGGCAGCTAAAATCTATACAGTACTGTCTTTTCATATATTTATAGATATTTATACACTATACAAAGTTGGCAAAAAATACATAAATAAATACAATAAATTAGATTGTATACATCACAATTGTGTGTTTTTTTTAAGTTAGGGCACTCTTTGTTGAAGAGGCTGGTCATGGCAAGTCGAAAAAGGAAGGAGGAAAACATGAGTGATACCCTCAACAACCCCGGAGCGCGGACGACTCAGTGATAGTTAGTTAGTTAGTATGGCGTTGGATCAGTACTTTGTATTGCTTCTTACCTACCTGATCAAGAAATGTTATGGCAGAGAGTTAGAGGATGCTCCAACTGATGTCTATTTACAAGCAGCAACAGTGAAACAAAAGCTAAGGTGTAGGTTTCAGTGCACCATGTATTTCACTATGCCAGGTGGATTCAAGCCAGAGCACTATGTTCTATCTGCGGATCCATGACAAAATATCACAACTATGCCCCAGTCCAGTGCAGCGTCTGCAGACAGCAGTACAAGTATTATCGCACTGATAAGCCCGCAGTGTACACAGGCCTGAGCAGATACATAAGGCTGAAGCGGAGCATATGGATAAGGGCGAAGTAGGCGCAGCGACACCTGCTGTGAGAATAAACTGGACTTCAGCCCTGCAAAGCAGCTCCCAGGCAGAACATGTTGAAAAGGCACAGGGCAGGTTATTGGATATACTATAGATTTGAACAAACCCAATGTTCCAAAAATGTTGGGACAAAAAGTAAATAAGCAGAATGCGTAGGTATGGGCATTATGATTATATTTACAATATAGAAAGTATTTAAATATAAGGCATAAGGTAATCATTATATAGGTCAGTTTAGTGTTGACCTTTTGTTGGGTCCTATGTTTGTGTTGAGGGCAATTCAGGTCCAAAATACAGCAAAACTTTTAAATGTTTTTGGATTTAAAAATTTTTTAATAATATAAATGAAAGGTACTTATTTCCACAAAATTGCATCCTGTACTTATTTACACATTGTTCCAACTTTACTGAATTGGAAAGTATGCATTTTTCGGATTAAATATTTTTCTCCAAAACCCTGACACTTTGAATTTGGCTTCAGCAGTAATCCTCGGATTGCTATCAAGTTTTAACAGAGCATATCCTACATCAGGTCACTTGTGCTTAATAGAAGGATTCTATAAAAACTAGGTTTCCGCAGCTAAAAGCATGGCTTCCAGCAGAGCAGTAATGACTCTGAAACTAACCAACCACTAAATTCAATGAGGAAGGCTGCATCAGTGTCAGGACAGGGCCAATCCCATCTAACACAATGGCATTACAGTAAATCCCCAAGCCTTTGAGCAAACAGGCTGAAAGAGAGCACAGCCAACCGACCGTCTCACTGTGGTGGTGAAGGATTCAGAAAATATACTACAGCGATGATCTGATTCTTTCATGTTGATGACATTCCAGGAACATTGGTCTAGTTTTCAAAGAACTTCATGGTGAGTTATTTTTGTTGTAAGTCATTAGGCAAAAGGCTACTATATAATTCAAGCTAAGTGTTATGATAATTTGTGAAGTGGTGAACATTTAATATGAATATTTGGAGACAAAATACACAACTATAAATTGTATAGATTAGATCAGCCCAGAGAAATTTGTCCTGTGCTCTTGACCCAACCTAAACGCTGCTGGAGCATTTAACCTATGGTGCATGTTTTGGATTGATGGGGAGGAAACCCACCCAGACACGGGGCGAAACACGCAAACTCCACAAACACGTGACCATCTTGCTGTGAGGCGAGAGTGCTAGCCAAAATAATCAGAATGAAGGATGTTTTTTTTCATCACATGTATTACATCATCATATGGAGGCTGGTTCTTTACTGGGATGGTCCACTAAATCCACTAGAGGAGTGTTCCTGGAATTTTATCAACTTCAGAAGTCCCATAAACAGGCTGCAGTAAGGTCTTCACATGGTTAAGAGACCCGCACTCAGTCGTGTGGGGCAAAGGGCAAATGGGGCAGTGATGCTACAGTGGGACAGGGCTGTGGCGGGTAGCACTCCTTCCTTTTTTAGGATCACTTAGCCCGACCTCACCACACCTTCAACAAATATTACAGCAGACATCAAAAGCCCTTATTCAAGAAGGGCAGGTATAATCAGCATCAACATCACCACTTTAGATCATGAAATAACATTTGTTTTCTTCACCGTTTTAAGTGACAAATGAAAACTCTGCTTACAACAAATATTTCCAACAACAATATTATATAAAGTTCTCAAAAACAGAAGATTTCTTATAGCACATTTTAGTAAATAAAGAAACACAAAAGCATACACAAACACACTGACCAACAATCAAAAGTAAACTCAAAAAAAAATTATTGTTATCATATTTATTCTGTTACCATTCACATAACCCTGATTGGGAGAAGTAGCATTGGTTTCACACCTGATGCATTCAAAAATGGAAAGAGTGAGTTGAGGAAAGGCTTGGTCTGATCTGCCACTGCACACACTGACCATTAAGTGATCCAGTGGCAAACACGATTTGGTAATCAGATAATTAGATAAAGTCTATATACACCACAATCACAAACTAATTTCAGAGTTATGATAATTTAATATTGCACTGCTTTAAACTGAACAGGCACCCATACAGCTGAGTGACTGAGGGCGTCCTATATCGGACAAATATAGCAGAAGTAGTTATATTTCCTGCTAAAATAAGTGACCTCTTCAGCATACAAAGCTTTAGTTTATGTACAACACAAACTCAGAAGACACTGCAGTCACATGGAATATCATCCTCTCCAAAATTACTCTCAATATCTGAACCTGCAAGGCTAAAAGTAGGTTATCAAGGTCCAGAGGAGGTTCAGAGGAGGTCCAGAGGAGGTCATCAGGGATTTTAAGAGTCTAACAGAGATTGATGGTAATATACTTGTAGTAACCAATTTTGAATGGAAAATCAAGTCATTTTAGAATGAATCTAATAATGCAAATCTACTTTAAAATATATGCAGTAATTTTAATTACGCTATAAGATTATGGTAACTTTTCTTCCCAATCATAACTGCATAAGATATCATATTAATAGAAAAACAAATCTGTATAATTTTATTATTTGAAAATTATGGGTCAAAGCCTGTGATAGTTATTAAAAATATGATAATTAAAATTAAGTACATATATTTCCTTTATTTCTAAAGAAGTTGGGAATGTTTTTGTTTAGCAAATAAGTTAGTCCAATATCAGTTGATTTTTTCACCTGAGTAACATATGTTGAAGGCCTTTCATATATTATGAACATTGACAAAAAGTATGTGTAATCTGATCCTGGCACTGCTGTTTGATTGTTGTCAATAACAGAAGATCATATTTGAGATTTCAAATATAATAATTTTATGGAGAGAAACTTTATGAACACTGGTGATAAATGTCATGACTTGCTCGATTATTGTTGTTTTGACTTTAAAAAAGACATTTGTAAGGGCAGAGTTTTCTGCATTCATGTATATATTCATGTATAACTACTGACAGATTTAGACCCAAAATGAAATTAAATATGTAGGCTGTCTAAATCTATCTCAAGAAAGATATTTGTACCAGTTGGTTATTGTTATTCTATTTAATGTACCTCCACCCTAAACTTTATATCTGAATCTATGCATTATGCTTACAAACACAAACAAGAGACTAGGGCAAGAGAGACTTTTGTTGGCACAAGCTTTGCCAAGGAGACATAATCGTGCAGGTCTAAGCAGGAAGAAATTGCTCCTTTCTGACCATCTAATGGGAGCGTAATGTGCTGTGACACTCCAAGCAGTGGCCGTCAAAACAGTGGGCTCTGTTCCATGACTGGCCGATTGTTCTGAAGGGTGCTGGACTGGATCAGTGCATCAAAGCGTCCAACACCGTCCTCACATGAGCTAACAGGGTCCAGATGCACCGCCAGGACCGAGCTTTCAGAGGACTAACCTGCCTCAGGTTAGGAGAGACAACACAAAGCACAATATGTTTCTGTCCCAAACAGAAAAGAAAAGCATGAAAAAGAATATCTGTAGGTGCCATAATGTAATGTGTTAAAAAGGGTATTACAGCATTACAGGTAGCTACAACAAAACACATTATTCAGGTTGGGCCAATGAGCTGAAACCTTTTACCAAGTACAAGTTCAGAAAAGTATTTAATTAATTATTAATGAAACATTTGATTCATAGCACCAAAAGCACAAAAATGGTGGTATGCTCCTACTGTGGCCATAGCTGCCCTGGGGCAGATTGGCAGAAGCAAGGCATCCAATCTGTGCCAGCAGCCAATCCAACTACCAGCAATCAATCACACACCACCTGGTGTTCTAGCGTCCCATCCAAGGACTAACCACGCGCTGAGATCTGAAGAAATCAAGCATTTACAAGCAGGTACAGTTTGGCCACAAGTCTTGATTATCTCAGGTCAGAAGGGACACAACAAGAAGGGCTTTATCAGGGCTAAACCAGGATAAGGTCTAAAGCGAGACACAAATGAGACGGACAAACATCAGCACAATAATCACATTAATATACCACTGCTGACAAATCAAGCTTTAAACAGAATGTAGGACAAAACCAAATATGTGCCTGAAGGGTTCAAAATGTGACTATACAAGGACTAAATAAAAGCTCAAATTAACAAGAGGACAAATAAAGAAGTAGAAAATTCCACTGCACAATCTTTCCATTGTAAAGAACAAGCTGACAGACAGTCACTTGTTGGCTGATTCTCCATGGAGCATGGAGCAGGACACACAGGGCCTGCTCACACGGCGCTCAGTATCACACGTCACATTATTGAAATCAGTGTTAACCTTTTGAATGTGAAACAAAAGTACTGCACCTCACCCAAAGATAATGAGTGGTTTGTTCTTAATGTTCTGATTTTGAAGAAGGGTTTGTTTCCATTGGCTCGATTCATTATGACAGATGTCTCTGTTTAAAAATATGACTTCTTCTACTTGGAAATCTATTGTTGATCTATTGATTGTTAAACCATTTTATGTTTGAAACAGATATAGCCTATTTCTTATACTCTTTATTCATCATTTTACACAATTTTCTTCCTCTCTTGTCTCTATTTGTAAAGTCTATCTTATTCAATAGCCATGTCCCTTCAGTGCATCTGCTCTGCTGAAGGTCGGCTGCCCTTTAGTCACAACTTCATTTACATCTGAGACACTTTAGACATTAGTTGGTGCCAGTTCACATTTCAAACCTTTCCCTAACCATCGTCATCAAAACTACCACAACAAGCCCTGCAAGTTTAAAATAGCCTTGGAAGTGACAAATCGAGAACATTTTATTTCAGAATCTATGAGCATGTGACATAAGTCATTTTCTCCCATAATCATTCCTTAGTCACTGATTTATTGACTGATTAATAAAGGAAATGAACTTCGGTACAAAGACATTCTGAGCTCAAACTAGTGTTCCAGCCTCCTCAGATGAATGTTAAACGAAAGACATCATATCAATAATTGAAACCCTGTGAAGGACCTCCAGAGAAATACACCGACTCCCAAGCAAGTGTAACAATCACATTGAGACAAATATATTCTTTTCTACCGTTATGGTTAAGGTAACAAGGCCCATTGTGTTCACCGACTGTTGCAGACCTCCATGTGGCAAACGCACAAGCATAATCTCCACTTCCCAGTCTCAGCAGCTTGCCCTCTATCAATGTGTTTTCTAACATACAGTGGCAAATACAGTTCAGAGGATGGAAGCCCTGTCAACATCCTCCAATGCATGAAAAGCTCAGACCAGACCATAGCTTCCCTCTCTCTCACCCCTTCACTCACTTCTCCCTTTAAAATCCTCTACACAACATCAGAATTATTATTATTACATTTGTCAAAAAAGTGCAGATAGATCTTCCCCCGCAGTGCCATCATTTCGAAGGCCGGGCAGTAAAAGGAGGATGAGGGAAACGATGGCAGTAAGAAGAGCTCAAGATGAGAAAGAGAAAAGAGAAGATTTCTGCCTAGGTTGCATTGCCCAAACAAACGCACCCTCACACATAGCCACGCACACTCAACACAGGGGGGCACTACAGAGCAGAATTCATTTAGCATCGTTGGAAAACACACTTTGAAATGCTCAAAAATGGCACCGGTTTTCATGTTGATATTTTTGGAAGATTTGGTTGCTTCGGTTGGAGTCCTGCGGCAAATGACATCATCGTATCATGGTTTATTCATGTGGCGTTTTGTCAAATCATCTTCTTTTTTCTCTCTCCGCGTCAAGGCTTTTTTGTTGGGAAAAGAATCAGGATAAAATCTGTAAAAGTCTTTCCCAGTGTTGGAAATTTCAGTTCAGTTGTATATTTTTTATTTGGAAATAATCTCTATTTTTGTTTGGAGCAACAGCACAGCACCCACAGTACACAGACGACGGGCAGGGGCTCAGAAAAAAGAGCGCGACGGGCGTCAGTAATATTGTGCCAGAGGAAGAGAAAAAGGGAACAATAAAAGGAGAGAAAAGAGAGAAAAATAGAGAGCGAGGAGAGACGGTTTGGATGACTTCATTTGAGTTCAGCTGGTTTTGACACAAACTGAGTATTGATTGTTTTGGACAACTTCAGCCGAACAGTTAAGTGGAATGGTCACAGTACACTTGAGATGAATGACAAGCACTAAAGTGAGACTTGAAGATGGGACACAGCAGGTAAAAGCCATAGATTGCATTAGAATGAGGGTGTTTGGGCAATTCATATTAATGATATGGCAGAGGCAAGTAATGCAGAAAGTTCCCATACGTCTAATGTAGGGGAAATTCTCAATTGACACAATGTATAGTTTGAGTTTAAAGTTTTTAAGTTTTAAACGATCAATAAAATAAATTAGGTTTGCCTCTGGTCTATCACAGGAGGTACTGCATAAAAAGAACAATTTGCCACGTGCAGAGAAAAGACAGACATACAGACAGTGTGAAACAGGGGGACCGTTGGCGAATGGATGACATGGCAGTATGAGGGGGGGAGAAGGAGAAGAGAGGAATAACCCAAACTAAAAGAGAGTTTAAAGGTTTAAGAGAGCAGATGGCTAATTGTACCCGTGTTTCGCAGCCTGGCAGCAAGTCAGTCTTGTGCATAAGGAAGGGAGCGAGAGTTTGGGGGGGCGGAGGAGGGAGAGGGCATCTAGGGTAAGCTGGGGCAGTGCGATCAGGCCTTGAGAGCGTGCCATTGGGCTACGTTAGTGCGCGGCCGAGCGAGCATGTCCTTCCAATGCTTCACCTCCCCTGGTCCACTCTTCCATGATAGGTAGATCTGCCACAGAAAACAGTGCAGAGCAAATGAGCGGGAGAGCAAACTGCACCTCACCGGTTCAAGCATATGGTTTTGGCGTTACCTTGCCGATGACGTCATTGCGGCTGAGCCTGTCCTTGTCCATGACGGTGATGATGATGGTGGTCTCCCGGAGCACATGGGCGGGGACGTCAAACGGAAATGACTCGTTAAAGATGGGATTCAGACAGCGTTTCATCGTCACTGTCTTCTTCTTCTCTATCCGCTTATCCTTGTGCATGAGCCACACTTTCACATAGGGATCTAGACACCACAGACGAACAGGAGTTACACGCTTTATACTCTGGTGATAATACTGGATTTAGTCATTCTATTGACACTAAAATCTATTTTCTTTATTCTGTTAGTGTTTCACTCAGAAACCACATTACTGGGGTGATTCGTCTGTAGCCTAAACTGCCCTACACTGACCAACTGCCCAGTTAGAGACAACTGTCTGAGTTTCTGCTGCCCATCATACAGTCATACAGCTTCAGATTCAGAAGTTATGGGGGAGAAGGATCTTTTCTATTTATAGGGCCAAACAGATCTGGTTTACACCGCAGCTGAATGACGAACCCCTTGAAAGGTCAGTCCGGGGGTCAGGTTTGTAATTATCCTCCTAATTGTGAAATTCACTGAAGGCAGCAGGAGGCAGGTACCTACTCTCAACTCAAGGTCAAGATCTCCCAGGGCTGGGCAAAATACGGATGCGCAGATATTTATGGAAATAAGGCCTGGGATTTGTTCTGACGCATTATCATATTTTGTAATGCTAACAGACACTTTCTTCTCTCCTCACTAAAGCTTTTCACTGCGAGACCTGTTACTTTCTCACAAGTAGCGCCAGACTGAGCTGACAGCGCTTTGGCTTTGGAGAGGCTGCAGATCCTCATAGATATACAAAAAGGCAAAACGAGGTCAGGCGGGGAGGGTGCACTGATGTAATGTCACCTCCACTCTCGACTTAGCCTGGGAGCCAGACAAAGTTGTCCTTTTCACAGACGAGGCAACAATGTTTTGAACACATATTTATGTCAAGTGTGAAGCCGCAAGGACTCTGTGTCAGACGACAGTTAGCCAGAGAAAGGCTAAATGAGCTTGAGTATACCTGAGGTGCCCCCGATGTCCATGGCTTTGAGATTACGTGCTTTGATGATGTTCACAGTGATGGTGTTGGCAGTGGGGTTATAGCACAGCGACAGCAGCAGGTCTCCTCGTCTGCCCTGAGCGACACACACAGACACAATGCACAGTGATTCATGCAGTCACATTCATCATCAGGGAATATAAAAGTCACTGTTAGTCATGAGCCTGTCTTCTCCACTCTTAAGCCAAATGCAGATGGCCACACTGAGCTCATTGCACACAAGAGCCGCTAAAACAATTGCATTCTACCCTTATACTTTTTGTTTAGGCAAGGGCCCATAATGGATGAAATTTGCTTGAAAGTTTACCTAAACGTGAAGTTTTGGCTTCCAAGTTTTTTATTTGGCTATCTTGTATCCTCATTCCTTTTGATAATAAAATGGTACAGCATTGACTTGGGAAGACACTGTAAGTTTAATCAGAAACACATTTCCTCTAGTTCCCAAACTCATATTATTATATGTCAATATAGTTAGTATTTCCTAAAAAGAAGCTTAAAGGTCAGGTGATTATAATGTTGATAATGTACATTAGTAGGGAGGGACCAATATGGATTTTGTTCAGCAAATACCAATAACTGTCTTGCTGGCTATTAACCGTTATTTGCCGATTTTAATGGCAATTACACATTGAAGTAAAGTTCAGAAATGAACTTTCTCCTCATTAACACCTTTTCACTGCATTATACCCAGATCCTTCACGCGCATTACTAAGAAGAAGAGTGTGAAAAGAAAACTGTAGCAGATGCCAGTGGTGTGTGCTCTTACGCTGCCATCACTGCAGGGCTTGAGCTCCTTCCAGAAGGTCTTCATCTGGCCCAGCTCCACCTTGTTCAGGGGGATGGACACCTCTCCAATGGGGTCATTCCGACTGAAGCGGTCATAGTCCAACACCTGCAGGTACAGAGTCCGCTCCCTGACCTTCTCATAAGGGAAGCCTACAAAACACAGAAACAGAAGTAACACCACATCATTGTTGAAATGTTTAGTCTTTAGTCTATAATACTAAACTGCCCATCTTCACCTCGATAGAAGCTATATATATATATATATATATATATATATATATATATATATATATATATATATATATATATATATATATATATATATATATATATATATATATATATATATATATATATATATATATATATATATATATATATATATATATATATATATATATATATATAGCTTCTATCGAGGTGAAGATGGGCAGATAATAGTTTGGAGGGAGCCTAGATGAAATGATATTAGCAACATTAGACAGTCTTCTGCTTTATGCTTTTGCTGCATTTCTCCATAAGCTGTGGCTTGTTTCTATCATTTTAACAACTTTTGAAAGACTAAAAGTTGAGAGCCAGTACTTTGATAAATAAAGCCAATTTCAATGGTCAGGAAAAAAAGTTAAAAGTCATTTTCTCAAACTTTGTGCTTGTGTCACAAAACCAATGCTGTTCATTCATCAAGCGCACGGTCTATTGTTCTAATTCTGGCAGCCGTTCGAGCCATTTTGGAAACTGTTTGGACTTTGTTCCTGTAGCGCTGTCACTGGTGCACAATGGTCATATTGGACCACATTGAGATCACACCAGGCTCTGACACTTGGTTACTTGTGTGTGGAGCAGCTGCAGTTTGAGGACTCCACGATTATCACAATAATAATATATTAATGTGGCTTAGTAATATTACTACATAAAACATTGGTTGCTTCCCTTTGCTCCAACCAGAGCTTAAGAATTTGCTTATTGAGCTTTTACTTATTTCAATAATTGATCCAAGAGTTTGTCTGCAAAACATTAGATTAGAAGATCAATACCTTTTAAAATGTCCATTAGGTAAATATACATAATGAAGCGTGAAACGTTTCAGTGTAATTCAACTTAATCTTAATCGAAACTAGAATCGAAACTTCTCGTGTCGAACGATGTTTCTGTAGCCGAGAGAAGCAGTGACTATGCAGTTCTATTGATCTCCTCATCTCGACGAAAATATTTAGCGAAATGTCAAGTGCTATTATAATTGTGTATTGTTAAACACAACAATCACAAAGTGTGATAAATGCAAATGTGAGGCGAGAGTTGGGATGCTATGTGAAAATGTGAACCAAAGCAAAAATGTCACTTCAAAAATGATGTAATATATTCCTTAAAAAATAAGATGTTAACATTTAAGAGGAAATGTATGTCATAAAAAATAAGATTTTTAATCTTAATTTTAAATGATGGTAGCAGCACGTCTCCACCATTTCTATATCTTAATTTTTAGACTGTAAAGACTTTGGGCCAGGACTATAAGAAGCATCAAATGGGGGTGAGAAGCAGAGAAAGACATTCACATTTTGGAGCATACTTAATTACAATATACTTTTTTAACATATTTGATTTAGTAGTTTTAATGGTTTATTGTGAAATATGTTTCACAATAACATAAGCCTGTGATTAAATGTTGGGCAGCACAAACCTTCAAAGAGGAAAGTTTCATTCCAGTGTGGGTTGAGGTTCTTCCTCTTGACCTTGGTCTCCAGCTTATGCTTTTTGTCTGGTAGTAGGTAGATTTTGACAAAGGGATCAGAGGTGCCTGAGAAGTCCTTGGCTGGGAGGTCCTGTCCTTTGAGCACTTTGACAGTGAGGGTGGTGTTCTGGAAACTGTAGCCTATACTGAACTGGATCCGCCCAAGCTTCTCACTGATTGGCCCCTCTCCGTCATCATCCTCCGAACCTGGGGACAACTGCAGACGCATTCAAATGAATAAGAAGTGTTTTTTTACTCACAAGAATAGAAGAGGTTCAAACCAAGGGCAAGGCATGCGGCTGGTCCTTGACAGGGGGATTTTTGGCATTTTTGTCACGCCGTACACAAGCTCGTTGCTTAAAGCGATTGGTATGACATTAAGAAGACTGAAAGAGTTTAATTTCCTTACTAATGTCCTAAAGAGGTAGGAGCTCGCAGATTAGCGATCGGAAAGCTTTAGAGTCTCCCTCACAAGCACTTTATCACTGCTGGCACTAAAGGCCACAATCTGATGGGCAGAGGAGACGAAGGGGGGGGGGCATTACACTCACAACTGCTTAAGGATGACATTTAGTTGTCTCAAAAACGTCTTAATTTACACCAGCAATTCAGTAGGTGCAGTTTTGAAGGGAAAGTCAGCAATAAAGTAGCAGGTTGTGCCAGTTTTGTACTACGATAAGTTGTAGTTAATAAATTTGGGAGGGCATCTGACATGTAACTTCTGTGTGTTAAATATTTAATTTATGATTACACTCTGTTCAGCAGTTCTGTCTGTACCACTTGATTCATTGATCTCATTTTTGCATAATGCCCAATGCATAAATGCAGAAGTTACAAAAGTAGCGCTAGAGGTTTCACCAGTCGTAGTATTTGGGTGAGCAACATATCACAATTTGCATAATATTGTGCTGTTTTGATGATATGCAAAATTTGAATATTGAGTATATTGTTTAAAGTTTTGCAACATGCTACGAAAGGAATGGAAATTAGTTATGTTGTAGACTTTCAAATAAAGGGTATTTGGTGATTTTCTGATAATTAAACCTAATTATCTAATACATTATAAAGACATCTTGTAACACTTTAAAACTTTACATAGAATTGTCCGTCAATCATTATCGGGATAGTCCCAAAAAATAACGCCCTGCCCTAGTTTTAACACATAGTACTTTCCGCAATACTTATACTTACTTAAATACTTACAAAAAATATGCTGCAAGTAATTTCAAACAGACGTTTTCAGCCCCATTCTTCACTTCAGAGAAAAAGTGATTTTGAAGAGTATCAGAGTGCCTCGGCATTATAGTCAAAACCATGAAGAAAAAATAAGAGGGCCCTGACATCTGTAATCATTTTGGCCCATTTCAGTGACAAAGTGAAATAGACTCACTCGCTCAAGCACGTGCCAATATGGTCTCTAAATCAGACAGAGCGAAATAAAAATTTTCAACACACCGAATCACCTTGCAGGCTGGTCTTGCTTGATTGCTTGGTCAGAGCAGCCTGAAGTCTTTTTTCGATTATGGCTAAGGTGTAACCAATGCACAGCTGTAAATCACTTCTGACATTTGTATAACACATGACTCAGCATCTGTAGTGCTATATTTAGACTGAAGTATAGTTTGACCAAAAGTACACCTAAATTGAACATATAATCTGTTCTACCCCCAAAGCTTTTAAATCACAGGTTTGGATGTGCTTACACAACATATTACAGGTCTTAAACAAGAAAAGAGTCTTATTTTCCATTGTATATACTAGTCTCATGACCCTAATACTTCCATTACATGATATCCATAATTGATACCATGTCTACAGTAAGTGTTTCCACTCAAGTAGCCATTTTTATCATAACACCACATCTAAATGTTAAGCTGCTGTGACTTGCTTAATGGTTAGCAAACTGTTTAGAACAACTTTAAAATGGAAAAGAAATCATATTATGTTGACATTTTGTCCTCAGGCAGTACATTTTTAATCAGACACATATGTAATCTACATATCTGGCACCCCAAGGACAAAAGATATGATAGGATTTCTCGACTTCTTTCTTGTAAATGAGCAAATGGTGCATTTTTATGGAGTAAATGAGATTGAAGAAGAGATAAACATTAAAATACTGTTTTCATCTATTTGTAGCATGCAATAACTTACAGTAGATATAGATTTTTATTTTAGTGTCAGTAGTTGGTAGTAGTCAGAGAAGCTGGCGCAGATTGGCATCTATTGATTCAACACAAATTTGACAGCAGCAATGCAGACACAAGAGGCACATTTCCATTTGCTCACTTTGGAGTGGCTCGGGACGGTTCCAAAGTGTCTCCACTGCCATAAGTGAACCATACAGGCTTGTATAAGGAGTCTGAAGGGGCCATGAGTGATCCTAGCTTCCAGAGCGGTATGGATTGCTTTCAGCCCCCAGAATGCTTCAGAGATGATTGGACAAGAGTGTATGCAACTCAGATGAAAAAAGCAAAAAGTAAAAGAAATAAATTAATAATAATAATTTCTCACCACCGAACTTCCAGTGATGAAAACTATTTGTTTTATTTGCTGAGCCGATTCACAGCAAAACAAAGCTAGCACACGTTAGCATCAGCCGTTTCCTGTTTATCGACGCACAGCACTCACGTCAAGACCGAAAACATTATATTTCCAGTGCATCATGCATCCCTCCAACACTATCCAAGCTCCACAGATTACATGCAGGAACATAAACACGCGATGTAGAGGCACAGAAAAGTTAAACAGATGCGGAAAAAGTGTGGAAACAAAGAATTAGAAGTGGTCCGAGACGCTCCAAAGTGAACAGGTCTGCAGGACCAGGACCAGTCGAAATGATCTAAGCTTCTTTTGGACTGGTTCAAAGAAAAGAGTAAATTAACAACTGACCCTGTGTTTACATATTATTTACCAAGGCGCCTTACCATCACCATGTCTCCAGTGAGGGAGTTTGCCAGGTCTGAGACAGAGGAGTGACCGTCGGCATCAGGGGGCTGGCCTTTAGGGCTGTTACCTGGCTTGTTGCCCCTGAAAGCAAAAACACAGGTTAACCAGGGACAAAACCACACATGCCCTCAGGAGAATGAGAGATAGGGAGTGTGCAGAAAGCTACATACTGCCTATCCACTCAGTCCAAGTTTGCTTTGATAGATGTGGCTTGAAAGTGGTTCTAACTATGACAAACCAACTAAACCAGCCAAGGACTGGACGTTTTCGCAGATGCCAGTTCTTAAGGCATTTGATGTGGGGAGTTGAGCTTGACAAATCTGGGAAACTGAGATGCATAATGTCCGCTTAAGTTACACCAGCCAGGAAAACAAAACATTGGAAGAGAAAATAACAAAAGAAAAGCACTATTTTAATCAACCCGTTTTTGAATGTACATGTAAAATGACATGTGAAGGGACATGACATATCTGTAGACAAAAGACAAACATGTAGCAACATATGGGACATAGACATTAGACACAACAAGTGACATAAAACAGGGTGATTTGTGTTTTGGTCAGTTTTAAGAACAAAAATGTTATTTCAGAAATCAACAGAAATCTCCCATGGCACAGCTGGTAGAAATGTTAATACTGTTAAGTTCCTTTCACAAAAGGATATTTAGGACAAACAGTTCGGGATAAGAAACCTCTATGTTCATACATCTTTAAAACAAGAAGAGTCACAACAAACAAAGAAACGAAGAACAAGAAATACCAACTGAGATCAGATAATTGTATGAGCTTGAAGAAAGAGTGAGAAAAGGATAAGTAGTGATTCAGTGGCACATCAGAAACACTCCATAGATGACTGGCCATAGCACATGGAGAGGCCGGACACTGAAACAGCCTTAGGCACAAATGAACCAAGAGGACAAAGAATCACCAGAAGGAATGGATGCTTGAGTTGCAGACAGACAAAAGAGATAGAGACAAACTATAGAGACAATAAGTGACAAGAAAAAGCGAGCTTTAAATATCAGTCTGTATTAGAAGAGAGCAGTATTAATAGCATGAACAGCGAGGTTACAGAACCAAACCAAACGAAGACTGAGATTGTTACAAACACCAGCACATTAGAGAAAAACAGAGCTGCAAGAAACGATAGAGAACGAAGGAAGAAAAGCCTGGAAACACAAGAGAGGCTTAGTTTTGGTCAGTCTGATAAACATCAAAGAGGAAGAGGCCAAAATAAAGAGCACACTACATCAGGGAGAGAGAGAGAGAACGAGAGAGGGCTACATGCTGAGGGGAGAGAGAGCAGAGAAGAAGAGAAAATAGACAATAAGTACCATCGATCTCCAGAAGAGAGCACAACAACTGGTCTTAATGTGGACAGCTCCAACAAATGAAAGATGGAGTATATAACCACACGCTACACAACAGAAATTAGTCTGAAGAAAAAGACAAATAGTAGGAACATAGGAGTCACATTTAGAGTGTTACAAAAGAAGGCTGAAGTCAAATGCAGCTAACTACAAAATAGTCATAATTCTCTAACCAGATTGTCAAACCATTTAGCAACACTCTAAAAGTGGGGGCCGGGAAACAAGGGCCGAAGCGTAGTGGCATTGGCTACGTGTGCATACAGAGCATATGCAAGTAGTCGTCACTCAGAGAGTGAAGGCAATGCCTCGGACGGGGCAAAAACACGTCTGTCTGTTTGGCCAGCCATGTACTGTACTGTGTCTTTTAGGCTTAGTTGGGTGTGCAAATTTGAATGAGGATTGATGTTGAATGTAACAAGGTGTGCGTTTTTGCAGAAGACAAGGACAGAACTGGATCAAATGTACTGACAAATAGACAGACAGAAAATGCAAGCAAAGGGACAAGCAAACAGACAATCACTAAAAGCAGCAAAAGAACCACAGCGAGTCTGGGGGAAGGAGGGATGTTCACCGTGTGGAGAATGGAGGAATATTCATCAATTGGTGTTAGTGTTATTAGTTGCCAGGGGAGGTAATTGCATTTTCAGGGGCCTGTTTTTTGGTTCACTGCAGGCAGAGAGATAGTGAGGAGCAGAAAAGTCTTGGCAAGACTAGACTAATATGTGGGCACAAACCATGCATAGAGCCGGAGAGAGTGTCTGAAGAGGCCACCTCCTCCTTCTCCCAAATATCAGCAGGGGACTTTTCTATTATTCATTGTTGGTCATGCTTTGCTCCAGTGTCAGTGCATTCTCAGGTGAGAGTCTGTGTGTCACCCGAGGAGGTCGTCTACTGCACTGCCCCCAGCTGTTTAACACAGCAGGCTAGTGCATACACTTGTCTGCTCCTCCTCTGCATTTCATGGATTTACAATGCTATTGAATTAGTGGAAGTCATATTATTATTAGCAGCAGATGGCCGTACTACAACTGCTATGTTTTGGTGCCAGTGCTTTTTCTGTCTGGTCCCTGGAGGGTTCGAACGGGTGCTCTGAAGCCTGCAGTGTTCTACAGTGACCAGTGGGGGGCAGAGTGGACTTGAGTTAAGTCGTCCACTGATAAGGCATAGAAAGTGGGCTGTTGGCATAGCAACAGCTCCAGAAACATAGAGCATACATATGTCTTGGGGGGAAGTGATGGGGAAGGGGTACAGCAAACAGGCAAGCACGGTGAGACATAGAAGAGGCTTTCGGATAGATGACAGGGACGGGTGAGGGCCTCGTGGACACACACAGGTGGGGCACTTTGGGGTTCACCGTCCTGTGATACTATCCTGGGTTTGTTACCTGACCGAGGGCCAGCGGTGGGGAGGCGGGTAAATGCACTCCACTTCTAGGCTGGAGAGAGACGCGAGAAAGAGAGGCCACCCTAGAAACTGCCCATCACCCCCCAAAATAAGAAACATGTCACTGTCATGCCCTCCCCCCTGTCACCATGAAGTAATGCTTTTGATTCTATTGGGAGCCAGAGCAAATACTTTTCACACATACATACACTCAAAGTTGCTTATGTAACGCCTCATCCACCAGAAACAAGCAGACACTCACACTACAGTCATCCACTACAGTCATACAGGCTTGTGCTTGGCTCGTCCAAGGCTATAATTCCACCGCAGCGCATAAATATGGATGCCTTTGCTTTAACTAGTTACATCCTGCACCTAGGGACTAAGAGAATGTGTGTTAAAATAGCATTGTTTCTCATTTCAGACAGAAGCAACAGGGAAAGTTCTAAAATACTGCCTATTGTTAATCTACCCGTTTCAAGTACCATTTATCTAATAACTTATATACTCAACTAAAGGTCTATGCCATTTTAAGTAAATATATCCCGGCTCAAATACTAACAAGACCAATATATATATATATATATATATATATATATATATATATATATATATATATATATATATATTGGTATATAGTAAACTTCTAATATGATAGTGAGTGTTCATATCTTAAATTTCCCGACTTAAAACATATTTCCCAAACCAAAACTAGATGATGTTTTTTTTTGCCAGTGTTCATAGCTATAACCATACATTCACTGCTGTAATCCTTTCTTAAAAACCCAGCACAATATCATATGGCTATAAAAGTGTCTTATGTATAACCCATGTAAAGTGCGGCTGTCCAGCCATTCCATCCATCTAGGACTCATCTATATGTGCACTTCACCGGTGTAGCTTAAAGTAACCAGACTTTCCCATAAGCACTCTGTGCAGATGGATTGGGACTTCAGACGTATGGATGGGTGAGTATCTAAAAGCCAGTTTCTCTATTCCTATTGTTGCTTCTTTGTGCTGCTTCAGTGCTATCTACCCATTCTTAGTATGTAGCACATGCAGCTTGTGTATCTCTATGTGGTTCTCCCCCCTGCGATGATGGCCTTAGGGAGAATCAAGGCCTTAGGGACTCGTATTTAACTGGATCCCTTGAACACAGCTGATTAGTCGGGCCCCCAAAGCCCCCCTCAGAAGAGAACTAGTGTGTCAGACCGGCGAAGCAGAACATAATCAATTTACATGTTTATGTACAGACATTATCGATGACAAAAATATTTATTTATGATTTAAATAGTACAAAGTCTTAGGCAATGACCATTCATTTCACAGTGTGACCTGAAGTTGACCCATAATGCAGATTGAATTCTAAACATTTATGTGGTTAGGGCTAACAGCAACATATTGACTTATTTACATAAAAAAGTCATAACCACCATCCACTGTTTGTCTTGGATTTGTAGGTCAGGTTTAACAATGTAATAAACTCCTAAAGGATGGCATAATATTATAAAGTCCACTATAAAGTCAGCTTCTCAGCCTGAGCAATATATTTCTGAATCTATTAATATCCTAAAGAGGTATTCTAAAAGAAGACTGCACCGCCGAACAAAAAATGATGTAACATGCGAGGATGAATAATTGAAGACCACAGGCAAGTGAATCGAATGTTAATGTGGTATAAAAACGTGCTATGTCCCGCCTTTTTGGAGAGCTGAGTACTGATTGGTCAATGCGGCCGTCGCTCAGAGAAAGGTATATATTCAAAGCTCTTGGGACGTGGATTCTCGTTATAGCTGCACTCGAGGACTCCTTTCTGTTTGAATGCAGAACTGCGAATAATGACTCTCTTAAGTTTTTTTATTGATCTAATTCCAGCTGCTTTAAGTCTCAAAATGAGCTCTATTGTTTTGTTCCATGTGTTTTTTGGTGAATTCACACATTTGTAAAGTCTTCAGTCGTAAACATTGTGGTTATTAGACAAACATAATTGTCTCAAAGTAAATTGATATAAACGGTGGCTCACTAGTTTAGGGAGAGCAGTAGCACAATAATTCTGCATCCTTTAAAGCTGGATGCCCTTCCTGTTCAAGTGATTTCGGATGTGAAGTTAAATATGAAGATGATCACATCCCTCTGTGGCATCATCTCAAAGTGCATGCCCTTGGTCTGGTGACTTCCTCAGACAGCGGCTGTGACTGTCAGTGTGCCGCTGTCGTGTGACTTCATAAACAAATGACCACACTTTTATCCGGTGATCGCACACAAGGTCAGGGAACATCACGCACTAACACCTTCTCATCACCCACGGCAACCATGCTATGTGTGCACTACAGGGGACTCAATGAGGCACAACTAACTAACTAATAATGTAGTCAGTAAATCATGCATATACTGGACTCATTAAAGGTACTAAGCATATAATCATTGTTGAATTGATTTCCTTGTAGAATAGTTGCTTCAGTGTTTAATTTACGTTTATGTATTTAATCTTTATTTATCCAGGTAAGTCGACTGAGAACCAATTCTCATTTGCAACGACAACCTGGTCAAGAGAGTTATGATGGTCCTGGTACAAACCACCTATTCCATGTATTTGACTGACACGTCTTATTTTGTGAATAGTATGTCACAATTACAGAGTGGCCTGTACAAGAAAATGATATGTATAAAATGTATAACATCAAGACGCTGACAAAAATACCTTTGCGGTCATATTTTTCGCTCAATGCTATAACTCTTTGTAGTCAGTATGCTATTCACTATTCCTTTCATCATAAGTGGACATTTTTCACTCTGAAGTTAACCACAGACTCCCATTACAGCCTAATGTTTGTCAAAGTTCATTCTGCACTGACATGTTGCTGCTTTTGACCGTGCAGCTTCGTGGGCTTTGGTGTGAGAGGCGATTACATGAAAATGACGGATGGTTCTATGTAGGACGTACAAACACACAGTGTAAGGATGATATGGGCACATGAAGAGGGCGCTGCGTGTGCTGCAGATGGAGATGGATAGTGGTGCGGCTTTGTCTCCAACCTTAAGCAAAGTGTATAAGTCCCATTCAGAGGAGCAATATGCCAACAGGCTGATTGATTAAATCATGGCCAGACATCTGTGAAGTCAGCATTGGCTAACACCACAGGGAATGATATACTCCAGGCTATAGTGTGCACCCTGCATCCCTAATCACTCTGGGAGGGGCCTCTATTTGCAGCATCAAATGAAAGAAGATTTGAATTTTGGAGGTTAATATTATTTCTGTCTGCTCCGTCACCTGAATTGGCTGCTTTAGAATTGTAGCCCAAGACTATCCACAGTCGTCACTATGATATTTTTGGGGAATGTGACTAAGCAAAAGGACAGTTTCTGTGCTTAGTTATGTCTACAACAGTTTAGGTTTATCATTTTAAAATGTTACTTTAAATTCCACCCTGTTTTGTTCTATCTTGTGTTATTTCTTTTGCGTGTTTTGGGAATGTTAGTTTGGGTGCTCATGTTCCTTTACAATCTTGACAGTTGGTGCATTTCTTACTAATTTCAAACTATATACATTTAATATGAACATTATTTAGGGTAAATGTCGCCAAATAATATAATTGTTTTAAAATGATTGTAAATGCTGAAATCTTTTTTCCTGCCTCATGTTGCCATTATCCCCTAAATTAATTTTCACTTTTCATCCATAACTGCAGATGAATATACTAGTTTTCATATACTTCAGGTAAAAAAAATGCCTTGGGAAGAATTACAGGCTAAATGGTTCCCAAAGCTGTCCTTCGACTTAAAACTTCCATTGTTCTCATTTCAGACACAGAGCTGCCATTCAAACTGACTGAAGAAAACAGACCTTAGGTTAATGTGCAAAATACCACAGCAGCTGTGTTCTGTCCTCCAGGGATAACTGTTTTCTTTAGCATTTATTATAAATTTGATGAGCTATTCAAACTTGGGTTAAAGGGAATTGTAATCTCACTAAAGTACACGTCTGGGAAAACATTTTGTACTAAGGAGACGTCTGAGCGTTGGGCTTGTTTGAAACATTTAACATTATTCGAGAAAAAGTCAGTGAAAGCTTACAGGCAAAAGCTAAAATAAGGCAAAGAAATTACCCTTTTTTTCCTCCTTTTGGAGTCTCACAAGTAAGCAAAAATGTACAAATTGAAAAGGTTCAGAGGGAACTTGATCGCTTTTCTTTCATTGTTTTTTTTCAGTATCTCTGATATGATAAATATGTATAATACATAATAATTCCTAGTTTTACTCCAGTTAAAATTACCATGTTTCACATGCACAAACTTTTGATCTAATTAAACACAATTGTTCTACATTAAAGTCACAATTTGTCCACTAACTTGCCCTTGAGCACATCAGATTACAATTATAGCTTTGACTAAAATCCAGACTTATTATTGTTGCTAAAAAAGTTGAATCTCAAGCCACAACAACAGCTTGCCGACTTGTCTGCTTTTACAGTACATGTGGCACTTTGCTCTCCTTGCAGCTGTGTACTGTCAACAGCCACACGCTCACCATCTGCATCTCAGCCCAGCTCCGGTCTGATCGCATGTGTCAAATTGATGAAACGCTGGCGAATGAGAAATAATTGGCATGACGAGTAAATCATAAATTGTTCAACCTCTGCTGCCATTTTGTGTTAAGGTGTGCGACGCAATATCTCCCAATTGTCCGAGATTTGCCACAGAATGAAAATGGGGTAAAAATGGCCTAAATTAGATAGCTGAGGAAATCAAGTGTGTCTCATCTGCCTAAAGGGTGGACCAATACGATGGAGGGCATCGCTCAAGAGAAAAGAGGCTTTTTGGTCCTTTGTTTTGTTTCGGGCGTTCCACTTTCTGAGCAGACCAATTATTTTAGAAAATTCAAGGGACTAGAGAGGAGCATCTTTTATAGATCAGTGAATATGTTTGGCTTGTAGTGTGTGAGGTGGCAGGCGAAGAATCAGATTATTTTTAGCCGCGTTTATGTAAGTGACTAACATGTTGTGGAATAATGAGGAGGCTCTCTCTGTCCCCGGTGGTGTTGGAAGAGAGAGACGGGACTCTTAAAGCAGCAGATAGTGATTGAAGGAAGCTAATGAGGTAGCGGACACACAAGGAAACTGCTGGGATAATCAAAGCAAGGAGACACAAAGAAAACACAACAAATACAAATGGGAGGTCTCTGTCTATGGATACACACACACGCATGCTGAAGGCGTTGGCATGGAGAAGGCATGAAGAGTGAAAGTGAGAAGAGGAAATATTGGCATGTTCACTTTTGAGAAATATTTTAGGGAAAAGGTCTTGAGTGGAAAACAGTTTGAGCAAAATGCACTGTATGAGCCCATTACTTCTTTAGAATGGTGTAAGAACTGAACCTTTTAACTAATAATACTGATACATGAGCAAATACTGTACTCTCGTAATTGTAAAAAATATACATATATACTGTAGTAAAAGTATCCAAGTACCCTTTTTATTATACTTTTTTTTTTTTTAATGGTTGTTCACATTTACACCAATTTTGAGAACTATTGGCGGGAGTCTGAATACAAGCTATTTTGATGAAGATTTCTGAACTGAATCTTGCCTTGTCTTTATAAACCCTTTAAAAGTTTGCAAACAATACGATTCTAGATTCCGGAAGGGAGGCAAAAGTGAAGTGGAACTTGATTGAAACTGTGATTAACCTAAGAATATCAGAAGATATGATAAATGAATATTTTGCTCAATGAAAACCATTCTGATACATGTGATGTCAGAGCCTGGTTCAAAGACATTTAGTATTGTATTTTACATTATTTGATTGTTTAAAAGAAGATTATGAAAGGCACTTGGCATTTTTGCTGAAGGAAAACTTTTTTGTATGTATGTATGTATTACCCTATTACCCTGTTAAAAACCCCTGATATATATATATATATATATATATATATATATATATATATATATATATATATATATATATATATATATATATATATATATATATATATATATATATATATATATATATTCGTCTGCTCATCCAAGGAGAAGGAGAGAGACTGTTCTATAGCTAAAGACTGCAGGAATCAATTAAAAAACACTTTGCGCACATATATGAGGTACCAATAGCACTGTAAGAAGGTTAAAAGCTCTGAAAAGTCAATTTAGCATGATATGGGACCTTTAAACAATCTAATGACCTAACCCCACCCCTCAAAGCCAATCACTTTCCTGCTCTCAATAAATACTAAGAATAATTGTATTTTAGTCCAGTTAAAAAAAATAAAGTAAATGTAAAAAATTTGCTTTGCAAAGGAGACATTCCCAATCTCTCTCACACTCACTCGCACACAGCGATCTCTAACTTCTCTGGTACCTCTTCTCAGGAGGCGGCTCCTGATTGGCTGCTGGGGGCGGGGGTGCAGCCTGCGCCGTTTCCTGCAGGTCAGGGATATTGGCAAAGTCATCTTGCTCAGCCACACCTATGGCCAAAGCCAGGACCACCAGCTTCCCTTCACTGGACCCCACAAACGTAAAACAAAAAAAACGTAACAAAATAGAAATCGAGAACGGAAAAGCAAAAAGTATAAAGGAGGTGTGGTGCAAGGGGAGAGAAGAAGAGACAGGTCATTTAAGGTGAGGACACGTAGGATGACATAGTCATAAGGACCCCAGCAGAAAGAACTTGCCCAGGGAAGGATATTATCAAAGAAAACCACTTCAAGCGAAAGGCCAGATTATTAAAAGATGGGGGTGTTTTAATGAACAGGTGCTGGCTCTGTTCACTTGACACAAAACAAATGATTAAGTTGATTAGCCAGTCAGCACTAATGGACATGATATTCAGCTCCACATAGTCAGCTTCACTCTGTCTTGTCTAGCGCCTTTATATTTTTATTAAGTAGTTGAGTGGGTTTTATGCCTATACGCCACCTTATAGTCTTTATCCAGGCTTTAAATTTAATTGCGCCAGATTATGGCGATCTGGACTAATTGTTTCTATCTGAGTGACAGTATCTGGAGGTGTGCCGTATGTGTCGCCACTTTCTGTGTCACTGCTCCTTTGCTCCACAGCAAATTTGATCTCCTCTTTTCCTTACACCACTCCGCCACTCCTCCTTACCCCCTGTGCCCAGGCCTATACCCCAATCCTTATCCCGGGCTTTTAATTCTCTACTTTCTGTCACCCACACCCATTTTTTTTCTAATAGCCTTAAGCCTCGCACTGTGCTACCTGCCATAGCTATAAAATATGACACCTGGTGGAAGAAGATTGTGGATAAACTTCACATTTCATCTCCTGAATAAAAGGCACATAAAAGCTTTTCAAGGCAAAAAAAGAAGCCTGTTAGGTAATTTCCACCATAACACTCCCACTATAGAATCTCTCCAACAATATGAAGCTCACTGCCATAGCTTTAGTATATGGTGTGTTCACCTTTAATACCTCTTATGTTGGACATTCAGACACAAGAATATTAGTCAAAGACAAAAACATTATGGAAGCAGAAACATAAACGCTTACACTTTAAGGACACCATGATGCAGTATTCAATGTTTTCTGAAAAGCCCAGGGAAAAAATCACACTCCCAGAAGATCAAATGGCTTATGTATTCAGTTGCATTGCTTTGTCTGTATTTTATCCTGGACATTTACGATGTATGTAGCCAAAATTAAAATGAACTGGATCAAGCCCATCATCGATCAAATAACCCGCAAAACCACAGCACTGACCTCAATCCAGTGTTTATAGTGGATTGAGGTCATAGAAATTTTAATTAAAATAAAAGTATTTTTTTTTTCAATCTAGAACAAAAAATAACTAAATCTGATACTCTGGTTTCTCTCTCCAATCTGTTCCAATACAATGGATATTCCAAAAATCTTAGTAAAATGGTGCCAATTAACAAAACTAAGTGCTTGATTAACTTTCTGCCGTTTTTTCATTCTGAAGTTTTTGCTTTGTCTCCGATTGAAATGTGCTATCAAATTCAAAATTACATAGTAATGCACGCTCAAAGTGACTTTTACTTCATCTGTAAATTCACATTACACAAGTAAGGTTGTATTGAAAGTCATATCATATTCAACGACTTTGATATATTAAAATCTTCTGGTAAAGAACAACACATTTTGCTTCTGAAGGTGAAGTCCGGAGGCAAATGAAACACATGTCACCCATGTCCTTTCCCGCATTTATTTACCCTCTCATCTTTTGCCCCAAGTAACTAAACAGAGTGAAAGTAATGGAACCGGTGACATAAGATCAATGCTTCAGGGTTAACTCAAATCCACACACAGATGCTTAACCCTGCTCGTGATGCACAGCAACACGTGTACAAACCTGCCAGAGCGTACAGGCCGCGGAGACAAGTTACACTGAAAGGGGAAAGGTGCCATTTTAGTCACAGACACTTATGAAATATGGATTAAACCCCTGCATTAAGTCTTATAAGCCTGATATTTAACAGCCATTCACGCGACGGTTCGGAAATAACATCACATAATTGAGTGGGATGGTAAGGGATTTGTAAAATATATTGTGGCTTCTCGTGACTGCAGCTCATGAATATTGGAAAACTAGCAGGGACCATAGCTCAGAGCCGTAAAAACAGTTGAAGAAGACAGGCTGATTGCCGTCTGAACAGATGTTACTGCTTAGCAGAGCATGCATCATAAACATTAAGCAATTTATTACAAAATGGGACAGAAATAGCCACATTTGGTGCCATATTTGAGGTGGGTGATGTCATTCACTTTAAAATGGGGGGGAAAGAGGCAATCACACCAGCGAGTACTAATCGCTCCATCACACATTTTAATTTATGCAGCTTTCATTGAGATTAAAATATAAAACCTATTTGAAATCATATCTGTACTGGCAGCTAAACAAAATCAATCTACACTAATATCCCATAAGGCTATCAGTGTCTACAGAACTGATCCATCTCTCCCACAATAAGACAACAGGTTATTTACATTAATAAGCTCAACTGTATTAACAAAGTAATTGGCGATTAAGGCTCTTATATATTGCAACCTCTGGCATCATTATTCAGCTAAGCTTCATAATAGTATGTCAGTATTTTATTAACATTTAACTTGTTGACAGTTTGGAAGTATGGAAATGCATTAATTAAAGTCCAAGTTAATTAGGTTTACGATACGCCTGCAGTAATAATGCTTTAATATCCTTCCCTGGACCCACACAACACGACAAAACAACAGAACAGTAATTGACATGGGTAGATTAACTTTGCATTCTGCGTCAAAAAGAGATTAAGAAAAGTTAAAAACAACTCACATGAAGGATTTGACATCAAGTCCTCTGTTTCGGATCTGGTCCATGACATAGTCCCAGCTGCCGGGGTTGGCTCGTGATCGGCCTGCTCCGGCTCTGTACCGGGACGCTCCAGTCGCCCCCCGCGGAGCAGCTCTGCCACCTGTGCCCCCGCCTTCACCTCCACCCACTTTTCCTCCCCCTGCACCCGTCCCACCCGCTCCTCTGCCCACAGCGTCCCCTTGTGGCGCCGTGTGTAACTGCCCCAAACTCTGGGACGTAGTGGGCGGCTGTCCCAAGCTTGAGTGGCTGGACGGGTGTATAAGAGGCTGTTGGAGACTTTGCTGACGAAGGAGTGTCCTGGGTCGCGTGGGGATGTGGTCTAACGTAGACGTGTAGGACAAAACCTGATCACCGAAACTGGGAGGGCACAGGAGCAAGGAGGACAGGGAGCGTGCGGAGAGCCAGGGTTGGCAGAGGAGAGGGTGACGCAGTGACACCAACGACGACGAGACATCCAGAGTGGAGGGTTCAGGAAAGCCGGAAAAAGACAAAGAATCTGGTGAGATCAAACATGGCGGCACAGGAGGAGAGGTCAGGTTCAAACATGAATCCGGACAGGAAGTAGGTGGAGAAGAGGAAGTGGGGTTTGGAGTAGGAGACAAGAGCGAGAGGAGACAGGCAGACAGCACAGTGACGCAACAGCAGTAGCAGCAGTAGCAGAAGTAACAGTAGACCGTGCAGTCTTGGTGGTCGCCCTGTCCCGCATATTGCTCGTGGATTGGGGTCGCACTACCGGCCTGTCCCCGCTGAGTCTGGTGCAGCTTCCGAGTTTGTGCAGCGGATTGAGGTTTTCGTGAGGGCAAAGGTCGAAGGTTCACGTGACCTCGAGGTTTGGGGGGTTTGGTCTTGCTGCTCCCGGTTCTACCTGACACTGTTTTCTTAGTTTGACGAGAGATGCCCATTGCCTAGACTTGTCAGTTTCCATGTCTGACAGAATCGCCTCATTTCTCTCTTAGTCTTTTAAACACATGCCACCTCCTGGGAGAAATCTCCTCAGCCAACCAAGTCCATCTCCTCCCTCCCGGTCTCCACTCCCCTTTGTAAGAAACTGTCTCGTACTCTATTTGATCAAGTTTCTGGATGCTTAACTCCTGACATACTTTCATTCGTGGGAACCTGAGTGTCGGTTGTTTTTATTTTAGCTTTTGTCTAAATATATCCGGCTCCAAGAGTCCACAGAGTAACCCAGACTTGGAGAATTGGGTCAGGAGAGAGCTTCTGTTAAGTGCAGCTTTCTTCTCTTTGCATCACACCATCTCTGAACACCATGATGTAATGTTTTTAGCCTTATATGTGGCATGTTTAAAGAAGGATGTAAGGTGCCGTGACATATAAACATGTGCAGTTTGGAGAGAAAGAGAGAAAGACAGGGTGATGATGGAGAGGTAGAATGGGGTGTGAGACTCGCACACATGAGACACTTGGAACGGCCTGAAATAGATTCCAATTATAGACGGGGCAAAAAAGAAAGAGGAGAGAATGAGGAGTGAGTTAGTGATGATCGTAAATGTGATGTGGAGGAAGAAATCACATACGAGAGGTGCTAAAAGAAGGTGCAAAAATTCACCCGGAGTTGAAAATGAACCGCCTCGTTTACAGTGCACTGAATATAGATGGTAAATCATGTTGTATTGTTAGTGCCCACCAAACTGTGTACTTTCTAATTGTTGATATTTTAATCCAAGGGCTGGCAGGTGGTGATGCATTCTTTCACTTAGCAAGAGAAAACCATTTCTGTTACGTTTTTTAAACTATACTTGCGGGCAGTGCACTTCTTGCATGAATAAATCAGTTTTTGCAGTTGGCGCGGCTGTGTCAGCTGAAGGTGCAATAAGGCTTTAGTTACTTGCTCAGGAGTTCACGTTTTGTCACAGTTCGATAATTTTTTTACACCAAAGCCACAGACTCAAAGGAGGGAGCTTCAATTCCACTATCAGAATTTCAAAGATTTTTTCAAATACAATGACTTAGATGTTTTTAAACATTTGATGTGCTTCACTCAGAGGATAAATATATTGGGATGTCGCTTTGAAGAGTATTGCACATAAGAATGTGATTTCAAGTGGTTGTATAAAGATCCAGTAGATGTATCATGATTTGTTTAAGCAAATCAAGAACGTATGATAAAGATAAACCACTCCAATAGCAAAACAATCAATGCACTTATGCAGTATGTTTTATATTGAGAATTCTTTACAGTATTTTATATTTGATATGAGAATTGAATGAAGTATTGACGTTTAATATCACAATAGAGAAATACACATGTTTGCAGTTATCAAAAACTGCAAAGAGAGATACAAGTTTTTGTACAAAATGTATGGCACAGAGACTTGTTTTATTACTTTTTCCTGCTGATGCTACTGCTGTAGCAGCGTTGCAAACATGTTATACGGCCCATACTCACTTGTTTGGTCGGATTCTCTCTCCATGGACGCTTTGCCATCTCCCGACCTTGGGCCCATCAGACATGCTCCTCACGCTGTCGCTGTGATAAGGACCCACCCCTTCATCCCCATGCCCCGTCGCAGCCCCCTTTTGACCCCCCGACACCGCCCCACTAAGAAACACAGAGCACCCCACGCAATACAAGGGAAAAGAGAGACAGTAGAAAGAGACCATAAAGTGTCAGGTTACAGAACAATAAATACAAACATGCAAATGTGACCACAAGGAGACATGAAAGAGCAAGTTGAGATAACATAGTCCACAGCAGTGCAGTCAAAACAATCAGGATGTACAGGAGTTTAACTGAAAAAGACCCTGTACAATGAAAATCAGCAAGAAGTCACTGAACAGTGTTTACTCAGGGGGTATAAGCTTGGAGCAAATATTCCACTCCTTCTGAAAGTCATCCAAAGTGACACAGTGAGTTAAATGCCCTGTAAAGCATTGATGACTTTCTATTTTTGGATGTCATAAGTCAAGATGTTTTCACCTATTAAAGTCAGTTGGAGTAAAATTATAGTATGAAGTCACGGGTTATGGTAGTAAAAGTCAAAAAAGCAATCTGACACTGGCTTTATTTATGACCAGTCACGCTAAAGTTCTACCTAAAAGTGCTTGAAATGTCAGTAAGCAGCCAAAATGAAGCACAGTAGTGCCCTCTGGTGACATGAGCACGCTGCATTTATATGCAGAACACTGCTGCTGGAGTGACAGGGCTCACATGACACTGTTTGAGTGCAGGATTGGCCAGATAAAAAGGGCTTTGTCGGGATCACATCACCGTGCTTCTGAAGGTCACCTCTCACATTTAATTCTGACCAATTGACCTGACAGTACATTTGGATAAGTCATCAATCAAAACAACAGCACGGATGACACGGCAGGAGCAACGGTCAACACTGGAGACATGGGCCTCATTTATCGAGCAGATACAAGGTGAACTCAGAACCAGAGAGGAGGAGGGGGGCACTGAAATGAGAAGGGGCATATTTACAAGTATTTACAGCCTCCACAATATTAGTATCCTATGCCAAGGATTATTATACTTTTTAAGCATATTTTCCCTTAAGGGATTGTAAAAGTGTATTAAAAATTAGATAGATGAGGCCCAGTGTCTTGCGAGTAATTGAAAGCTGCCAGTGTGGAGTGACGCGGAGAGGAAATATTTCCCAAGATTTCTCCTGGTTTATATGTGGCACTGGAGTCCTGAGTCATCTCTCTTTGCCTGTATTAAATTGATTTTAAAATATGAGCCTTAACACCCTTGATAACAAGAGTGTTTACTGTAGTAAGGATAATTTATTTGCCAGTGCTGGAGTGGACAGGAAAAATGGCTGCTTAGTTATGAATGGCAATCTGGAGGGTTCCATGAAAAATGGACTTCTCAAAACAACTTGTCTTATTGCCCCAGATCAGCAGCCATCATCTTAAGGCAGAGTGTCCAGACAGTAATCCATATATCCATGGCCCTCACAAAGAAGCTGCAGCACCTTCCTTTCTCCAGGCAATTTAACCGGCACCCTTGGCACTGAATGAGCAGTTATTAAGCAGTTTATCTGACTCACACTGGCCACACTCTGTCTGTGTCTGGGCTTTGAGGCCTCAGAGCCAGCGGGAGATAGCTTTGACCTTGCTCCTGCTTTATTGGATTCAGGTGCCCAGCGAGTAAAAAATGACGCGCATCAAGTAAAACACCTTATCTTTCAATTTGATGGACACATTTCAAGTGCTGGAGTTAGAGCAGGACACATTAGACATTAGGCAGAAGCCACATGACTGTCACACACACTTCAACGTGTGCAACGGTCAACCCTCCAGAACACACCAGCGCTTCACACAGGAGGACACAAACACAAAGAGAGGGTTAAACGTCTTTAAGGTAGGAAATGTGAGGGTTGTCCGTCTCCATGGTTACAGTCCATGGGAGAGAGGTTAGAGGTTAGAAGTTAGTGGGACCAGCAGGTCTGTAAAGAGCAGGTGGCAGTTCATTAAAAGGTGACGAGAGCGTGGCAAAGGAGCAGGATCTTCCCCGCAGAGTTTGGGCCGTCCCACAGACAGTCACATAGCTAGGGCTGTGCTGAGGACATGCTAATGTGTGCCAGTGACATTTTCTTGGCTTCAGAATATTATGAGTAATCATGAATAAGGCCCGTGCCCTCCAGAGCATATGGAGTGGCATGTTATTGTTGTGGTTATTAACATTGTTGATGGGACATACATTATGTAACAGTCTTATGTTTGCTCAGGATAGTGCCTGCCCAAAGTTACATCTGAATTTCTTCATTCAAAATTCCCTTAATAATCCAGAGACCAAAGCTATATTACTTTAACTAGCGGTCGGCCTGTCAGAGTCATTTGCCAAGGGTTGAGTTGAAAGAGCAGCTTGAGTGGCTCGCTCAGAGGGATGTGTGAACACAGTGTCGCCTCCTGCTCTTTACAGTCCTGCTCAGTGGGATTGTGTCTTACAAGACAAGACCAGACTCACTTGAGTGTGAGGCGAGGATCTCCATATGGGGCATAGGGAGAAATGTTTAGTACGAACTCCTTGGGCGGATAGGAGCTCCACCTCTGCTGAACTGTGCTGCTGTCATTGTTATTCCAAAAGTCTCTGTCAAGATCACTGTGACCAAAGAGAGAGAAAGGTGAGAGCAACAATCCACCCACCCGGAGGACACACCAGCGATGGTTGTTACTGCAGACATTATACATAACAGTCCAAAACATTCTACCTGGTATTTTCATATTAGAGGTTTCATTTTCAAATCAAAAGGGAAAGTCTGGAAAAGAGGCATTCACAAAAGCTCTTTAGAAAGCAAGCTGCTGGTGAAAAGGCGCAGGAGAAAGAACAGAAAGGAGAAATAATCATAATTTAATGAATACATCAGCCTGAGCTGGAGGTGACACAGCACAACAGCACTTGTTAAACACATTATAGGAAGATGTCAGATCTCCATTCTGGGCACGAGCAGAGAAAATGCATGGAAACCACAAGGCAGGAAGAAAGTCAGAAGTGTCATTCAAATCACAAGTATTCAGACCACAGGAGAGGGGAAGCAATGCACAGAGAAACAGTCAAAGCATAAATGTAAAGTTTTGTGGCCAGTGAGAAAGAAAATGTTCAAATGAAGCCACTGTCAGATATCACATTCACATAGAGAGTACAGAGCTCAAACCACCTGTGCACAGAACCAAAGGGGACATCAATATTGGCAAAGAGGCAAAGACACAGCGGGCTAAAGAAGAGAAGTTGTGAGCAGGTTATTAGTCTGATGCTAAGCAGTACAAAGCTGACAATTCTGCTGCTGACCCTACACGTTCAATTTATCAGAACAGAAAATACCTCAATCTGCAAGAAATGTTAGTTTAAAAAACCTTAACACATTTTCAAATCCCAATGTATTTACAGAACTGTAGGCAGTTTGGAAGTGCAGCTGCTAAAGGCCACATCAAGGCCTGGCCTGGCAACAGCAAGATACTGTAAGTGGACAATTCTTATCTTATAATACCTCAAATGCTTTTAGCTGTAGGGAAAATACTGATTACAACACTAAGCTTTGGGTTAAAGGAGAAGTAAAAGGAACGTTTCTATATCTATATGTTGAAATTATGTTTGGGGCTGCAATTCTTATCTCTTGTTATTGTTCATCCAATTCTTCCAGAAATAATTGTTTATCTTCAATTGTCCTACAAAAATATAATGATGGTGTCAAAACCAGTGTTGTTGTAAGGTTAAGACTAATTCCACAATGACTTAAATTGCAGTGGATTTATTTATTATTGCTAAATATAAATCGCATGGATTGAGCATTTACCCCTGAAATAACAACCTTGGTAGGTCAACTAACCCTGCTTTGGATTTGGATTGTATAACTGGCAACAGTTTTCTTTATCAAAGTAGTTGTCTGTTGGATTGGATCTTTAACAATGTATATTGACACATTGGTGCAGTTCTGTCCATTAACTTGTAGTTAATGGTGTAAATCGATATTAAAACTATAGATAAGAACACAATTATGCAGTTTCTGTATTTATATTTTAGCAATAAAAGATTTTTTGAATAAATACAAGATATATGCTTTAAATACCATAATCTGGAACATTCTAGCCATTCCATAACATTACAAGCAGGTAGCGGACCCTCCAGACTTCAATAGTACAAATTCAAAACAAGTATTACCATAATTCCACATACCCCTCCTTGATTATTAATCAGTTTTCTTTCTTTTTTACTGTATAATTTTAAAACAAACAAGCCTCATTTATGTGGTGATCTTTAAGAAGTGACTCAAGTGAGTGTAGTTCATAATGAGCAGATCATGATGCCCCCTGACTAGTTACCAGGCACTTACTTGATGGCTTTCTTCTCCCCTCGCCCACGTGCGGAGTCTGGAGTGTCTGCTGTTTCCACTCCTGGCTTGTTCCTCTTCCCCTTTAGCCAAAAATCACACACACAAAAGGTTAGCTTGAGACTGCTGTGTTGTCGCTACAGTAATAGGAAGAGAGTGTGCCTCTCTCATTACCACGGGAACACCAGCCCTTTACCTGATGGTTTCCTGATTACACTCATCAAAGTCAAATCAAATCTACGGTTGAGCGCCATCTACCATTGTCATTCTTATAGCACCCTTCAGATTTACATGACAGTTGCCTCTTTAAGGTAATCAATTGGAGCGAAACAAATCTTTTTTTAAATAGCTAGAGCGTGACTTGCTGTAACCATGGAAATAATGGCGATTTTGAAGGCTGTGGTCGACTGAAAAACCTCATTACATATAGTGTTTCACAAGTGCCACAGAGCAGGTAATCTCCATTGACACTTTGAGGAACGGGCTCAGGTATCAAGGTATAAATATGTGAATTCCTCCTTGGGATACATATCTAGCAGAGAAAGATTTTCCTATTGCAGGAAATGAGTGGGAGGAAGCGGCGCAGAGCTGCCATTGCGGTCTGGAAAATTGGACCGGAGCTTGGCTGAAAAGCGAGATCCTGTCAGGGGCTTGTTGGGTACAGGGGCGGTCCGCAAATTGGAGATCCCAGGTTGGAGTGTGATTATGCACGGGGCTCAGGGCAAATGCTACAGCCATGTCAGAAGGCTTCACCACAGGCATAGTCGAGGTTCAGAATATGTAACGGGTGTTTAGATTCATGCAGAGTCACACTTTTGGTTCAGTGTTGCAGATCTGTCCAAAAGTGAGGTGTAGATCACTCTAATTGTGATTGGAGAACTCTAAAACAAGTATTGTAACATGTATACGAGCTGTAACGCTGTATATTCATGATCAAGGCCACGTCATAAAGCACAGATATGACCATGAATAATATGTCTCTGAAAGCGAGGGCATGGTTGGCTGTGAGCAACATGTATCGTAGGGGCAATAACACCTGACATCAGCTGGACCAGACCAGACCAGACCAGACCTCAGCCGTGACACATTTTTATACAAGTGAAGACAGAGATCTGATCTGAGCTGAAGAAAGTGCAGATTAGTAATATAACCTGGAAATACAACTCTAAGCAGTCCACGGATGGAGAACCAAGGAGAAATCACCACTCTGTGACTCAGATCTATGATATAATGTATGCAGTATCTATGGATAGAAATGCAAATAGTGCCACTCAAGCTTGAGGCGAATATGGCCAAAATAAAATATCTAGTCAGACTGCAGAGAATGAATAGTAGCTGCATTTCCATAATCTTGAATCTTGAACATTAACAAGGGGTAAAAATACCTGTACATATTCCTATAAAGTAATACAATAAGCATTCTTTAAATATTGCTGTTTGTTGTTTGTGCTTGTCAACAACAGCTACAACAACACAATTCTCCAAAAAATTACTCAATCTTATCTGTTTAAAAGATTTGGTTTGGCATTCTCCATTTTGCAGATTACAGATGCCCCTTTTACACCTTGGCCAAAACTCATCTACTTCACTTTTTTTTTTGGTTTAGCTTTAGAGTGAAAAACACCCTTGACCACAGTTGGAACAGTCACAAGTGACAAGTAACAGTTGACAACATCCATTCAGGACTGAAGCGATAAAGCCCATAAAACAATATTCATGTGCAGACAGAGAGGCAAAGCTGCTTTTCTATTGTACAATCACCAGAAATAGACCGCCACAAATGAACAAACACAGATCCGATAGCGGCGACTAGTTAAACAACACCGAACAGAGATGTGGTTTATGGACCAACTCTAGTTCAGATAGAGAGGCAGTACGTACAGACAACATCACGCAAATGTGTTGAGAAGCCATTCAGCATCTTTTATGGAGCGCTGTAGGCAAGTCCAAGTAGATTCTCACATGACACGCATGATAAATAAATGTAATGACAGTCCATCAACAGCGAAAACTCATATCAAGGGTATAAAAGATACCAGACTACGTCAAGGCAATTACTGAGGAAGCTTAATGCAATGCAGAAGAATGAAATAAATAAAATGGTGCATCCATATCAGGGAGAAATAAATCATGCGTTCTAAGATGTTACTGCAGTGAGCAATGGTATGTCTCAGTAGTGATGTCACATTAACAACGTTTCAAAGTCTATTTCAAAACTTATAGACTCAATATAATGTAATTTCCAACACAAATCAATAGTTATTTCCTTAATAAAATCTTGTGGTCCTATCTTTTAAATATTGTTTTCTAAAGCTATTCAAGGAAGGTCACACTTGTACAACTGAGTATCCTGTGTCAATACTAGTTTTAGTATCGATTTGTATCTCATAATCCGAATACTTTAGTGATCCTCAAGGGGAAATATTCAGTTGTTGCAGGTCCAACGAAAATCCAAAACACAATAGAAACATGAGACCAAACATATGATACTACAATATTGTACATATACATAAATACTACAATGACGGCAAGATTTAAACCAGATTTCTTTGTGTAAACCAAGAGCACTAGACACACACTGTGAAATGATTAGAACTAGTTCAAGTAAGAACAGTGCATTCAAATATGAGTTGAACAAGTGATGCACACGCACTATTCAAAAGCACTTTGTCAAGTCAAGAAGAGCACTAAACATGAAATCAAATGTATGGGGAAAATATAACAGATGGGGAAGGTAAAGACACGTTGAAGAAGGAGCAGAGGGACAGGTGTTGACGGCGAGAAAACTCTTGACTGACAGCGGGACCCAGAGGGAGCACTGTGCAAAACAAGACGGCTCCTCAATGGCTTCCGTACAACTCATGTTCACACAAAGTACACATGGAACGCACACAACTGCACACACACACACACACACACACACACACACACGTCCCTCTAAGCCCATCACTTTGCACCTGTTCATTCAGACAAGAGCAACATATGGACTGCCTGACAGCTATCATCAAATATGGTTGTTTTATTTAAAATACTGTTTAATAATCATTACTCATTACTCAGTCTCCTAAAGCACTCAACCAGCCGTCACTTGGAGTTGCTAAATTGTATTTGTGTGTAAACTTGTGTTCACAGTTCTTGCTTAGAGAAACACTAACATCCATACAAATAGCAGAAAGGATGAATGTTGTTGTTCAATGCTTGTTTATAAGTTCGATTAGTAAAAGGGGTGAGCAATATGCCAAAACGTGTAACTTAAAGGACACACAAAACACACAAAACTGACAGACAGACCCTCACTTAAATTAATTTACAAAAAAAACACCTCATCATTGATTTGTTGTAACTTTCATGCCAACCTTTTTGGGTGGTCATTGTTTTTTGATTGGAAACAAAGTTAGCAGCAGTACTTCTTGATTCTGCATGTTATGCGTAAAAAAATGAAAGAAAAGAAGAAGATCTGGGATATTTTGCTTTGTTTTTAAGTCCATAAATCTTCACCAGACTCATACTGAGCATTTCTGCCTCAAATCACGATCATTGCAACTGCATGGCTGGATTAGCATGTTGTAGGTGCTATTGTCTCTCACCTCTGTAATTCCCTCTGCTGCCAGTAGATGAAGCCAGTCAATTCCTCGAGTCATATCAAATCATGTATTTTCCGTAATTTTTTTTTTTTAGATGAGATGACAAAGTAAAAGTACTCAAGAGCATGTCAAAAACTGCTAGTTAGTCCTTTGTACATTTTCTTACATTACATATGCATTCAATCTGTTTATTTGGATAGTGGATGTTGTTTGAAATTCTTGATATAGAGATTTGTCCTTTGAATATACAGTATATATATATATATATATATATATATATATATATATATATATATATATATATTTTCCTGTTATGGTGTCCTTAATCTTATCTCCTGCACTCCTTTTCTCACATCAACCATGATCACTTTCACTTCAACCAGAAATCACACTATTCTTTCTCAGTGCATGTTCAAACGATTATATGGCCTTTCTGACAATCTTTTTTCTTCGCAAAATAGCCATGTACAACAATCAATTTCACACACAAAACGCAAAAAAATCAAACCGTGAAGAGAGCCACGAATGCCCTGAGGAAAGATTAATCCAAACCAATAAAAGAACAAGACTGTTTCCTCTCTCGGCGGCCACTCCAACACCCTCGAAACACTTAAACCTAATTTATACCAAACACAACAAAGGCTCTCACATGATTACCGTATTCATCCGTGCCTGGATCAGAGCCACCGGTTCATAATAGCTCCAGTCAGTACAATGAGTTTAGTAAAAGTACAGAAATAGTGCTGCAACTCCCGATAGAGTTTCAGGAGAATGATATTACAGCGGTGCACTGGAGCAGATGAATAAGAAAAAGTCACGATGATCCTCTCTGTCTCTGTTGTTTCTGACTGTTGTTTAGAGATGTGAAAATATCCATTTCTTCTTGCACGTTCTTTCCCTGACCCAAATACGGTATTATTGATCCTCATTTGAATTTCTAGAGAAAGAATGCATGTTTAATCCAAATGAGCACAAAGCAGCCAGATTTTAAAAAGTATTTCATATTTAGATACATTTTTTAGACTATATATTTAAGTAAAATGATGTCTAAAACTGTCACAATCTTATCTTTTTTGTTTTTATGATTATATAGTGAGCTGAATCATCATGAGTAGTGATGAAACTAATAATCTTGACATCTCTAATTGGAAGTCTGTGGCTGGACTCTGGTATGCTGCACAGAACGTTGCAAACCAATCAAACGTGCAATTTGAAGTCCTGCAATTGTGCAATGTAATGGAATCAGCTCTGAACAACAAACTGTCCGGTCTTTTTAGAGAGGAGAGGATTTGCTAATCCAGTAGTCTTGAGTATAGTAGACGTGTTAAATGAATACAAATAAAATGTATGTAATTCTTTTTTCACTAAGCTCTTTGTTTAATATATTAATTGTGAATTTAATTGCAATCACGATACTTATTGAATTTGATGATGTCATAATCTCAGATGGAGGACAAGAGCCAATATATAACTCTTGGGAGATTGACAGTTTTTGAAAGAAATCTCCAAATCTGAAATCCACAAACGTTGAATCGTATCATTACTTGTTGTTGTTTGAGTTCGACTCTTCAAATTTGCAACATTTATCTGATGGCTTAACATTTTGTTCAACTGACAATAATCACACCTTTGGAGTCCAATAATAGCACTGCTTTCTGAGGCTATTTTGAAGAAAAAAAACAAAGATTTAATTTTTGGTCCTTTATTTTGACTTTGTCCCAGTTTTAGTTTCATGTAGCTGGACATTCAAACCATAAACCAGGTCCACAAATCTGCAATCTGACAGTTAAACAGCACATTTCAACATAGAATCTTTTGTTTTATTACATTTTTTTGCGTGAACATAACCTATTCAATGTTTTTGTAAATTATTGTGCAGCCCCAGAATCCTTTTCTCAAGTTTCCACTGTAGTTAAGTTTACACTGTAGTTAAGTTTCCACTGTAGTTAAGTTTACACTGTAGTTGTGTCGTTGGGCAGGACTCTTCACCCACTCGCATGTATGAGCGTGCTAATGCGATTGCGTCATGGCAGTTGAAGTTGGTGCAGCTGAAGGAGCAGCAGTGCAGCCACATCTGTCAGTTTGCAATGAATGTACCCTAACTCGGTGTTGGACGCGAATGAATAATGCAAAACAACTTTTTTTTAAAATGTCTAAGTAAAAGTGATGCATCATTTATTTAGACTGTGATCATCTATTTTTACGACCATATTTCCTCCAAAACGCCACTCAAATATTTTCAATTATTTCGGTAGCAACAAATAAACAGCACAAGACAAAAGGTTGCTCTCTGCCTCACAGGTTTGAACTGAATGTGGCCGTTGAAGCAGAAAAGAGAGCGAAAGTGGCCTATGGTGAAACTCCGATTCTCTCTGTGACTGTTGGCGTTTGCAGTGTGGATCCCATCTGTTTGTTTGCTGTGAATTAGCAGGCAGCAAGAGTCTACATGCTCGCTCAATATTACCCACATCACGCTATAATTAGAAAGGAGTGCACCATTAAACGCCTGTCCACTCCTAAATAATCAAGCAATCACACACTTTTAAGATTGTCAAAACATTTTTTACCTGCTATTTAATTTACACAGAGCTCTTTCCCATGCCGCACCTGCTACTTAAATGTGACAGCTTAAAACCCTAATAATTCCAGCATTGATAGATATCCAGCAGTGAAATGAACGTAGAAAAGGGGGGGGGGGTCTTTTATAATAGCTGAATAAATACTTTCTGTGAAGTGAAGTTAGTGAAGATTCAAACCATGATGATCCATTTAAATTTAAAAAAAAAATACTTTCAAACATTTTCCACCAAATAAAATGGACAAATGTTGTGTCAGTGTGTCAATGTACTAATTGGAGATATCAGTCTACATCAGTTTGCAAAGCCAAAATTGTACTTAAAAGTAAAAGTATTTATTTTACTTTGACTTCACGTGAGAGCAAGTTTCTGTACTTTATTACATGTTTGAACTGGACTAAAATGTAAAGTAATTTTATATGGTTGTAGGGGTTATTGCCAGTGCGCTCATGGTGATTTTCTGCTTAAAAGTTTCGAATTCAAGAATCAGCTTTGAGCAAACTAAAGTATAAACTTAAAATTCAGTAGAACAATTAAGATAAAGAATAAAACCATGTAAAGCAAGAGCACAGGCATTGTGGGTAGTCTTTTATATGCATTAAAAATAGTAAAATAATGTAATTTAAAATTCATAGAGGTGAGTTCTGTATCCTTCTCCTGTAAAGAACTTTAATTCTAGTGATAAACTGAGATCAGAGGTTTTGTTGCTGTAGAATGCGTATGTATAATATCAGTATAATCTAGAACTGAGAGAAATGTAGCCTGGATGATCTGTTTTCAAGAATTAGGAGAATTACACTTTTTGTTATCTAAAGAACAAAGGCAATCTGGCTTTAATATTATTTGTCAGCTATTGTACATGTTTCTTTTAATTAATAGCTAAATGTAATACTTCTTCCACCACAGATAGTGATATAGACTAGTTATACTTTTGTTCAAACTATACTTTTGTTGATTCTTGTGTGATGTAAGAGTATCATTACAGTCGTTTATAGTCATAGTACTATCCCATAAATCATCCAAAACGCTGACAGTTGTTCATAATAGTCTGCGCTGGGTTGAATCAGGCGGTGAAATTTCGGTCAGGGCCAATCTCCTCAAAGCTCTGTCAATGATCAAACAGCACGCGGCTCACAGGAGTCGGGCTGCTGAGGCTTTCCGAACGCCAAACACAAACTGCTGCTCAAACAGATATTAGCGGCACCACCTTTCATTTCTCAAAATCCCACCCAACGTCTCAACAAGAGCCCCTGCTGACATCATTCAGCCTTGCAACGCGACGGGAGCCAGAGAAGCAAGCAGGTCGATCCACAGTGGCTGTTCCTCTGCCTGCTCTGAGTTTCAGCGGGAAACACCAGGTGCCTTATGGCCTCAAAGGCATTATTATTATTTTCATTATAATTATTTTAATTTAAACATGTAGTTCATTCATGCTTAAGAAAATAAGCAGATAGAATAAATGTCATATGTTCAAAAGGGGGACTTCAACGCCCACGTGGGCAATGACAGTGACACCTGGGGAGGGGTGATCGGGAAGAACGGCTTCCCCGATCTGAACCCGAGCGGTGTTCAGTTATTGGACTTCTGTGCTAGCCACGGATTGTCCATAACGAACACCATGTTCAAGCACAAGGGTGTTCATCAGTGCACATGGCACCAGGACACCCTAGGCCGGAGGTCAATGATTGACTTTGTTGTCGTGTCATCAGACCTCCGGCCGCGTGTCTTGGACACTCGGGTGAAGAGAGGGGCAGAGTTGTCAACCGATCACCACCTGGTGGTGAGTTGGATCCGCTGGCGGAGGAGGAAGCCGGACAGACTTGGCAGACCCAAGCGCATTGTGAGGGTCTGTTGGGAACGTCTAGTGGAGCCCTCTGTCAGTAGGGTATTCAACTCGCACCTCCGGGAGAGCTTCTCCCATGTCCCGGGGGAGGCTGGGGACATTGAGTCCGAGTGGACCATGTTCTCCGCCTTCATTGTTGATGCGGCTGCTCGGAGCTGTGGTCGCAAGGTCTCCGGTGCCTGTCGTGGCGGCAACCCCCGAACCCGGTGGTGGACACCGGAAGTAAGGGATGCCGTCAGACTGAAGAAGGAGGCCTATCAGGCCACTCTGGCTTGTAGGTCTCCGGAGGTCATCGACGGGTATCGGCAGGCCAAGCGAGCCGCGGCTCGTGCTGTCGCAGAGGCAAAAACCCGGGCCTGGGAGGAGTTCGGGGAGGCCATGGAGGAGGACTATCGGTCGGCACCAAAGAAATTCTGGCAAACCGTCCGGCGCCTCAGGAGGGGGAAGCAGTGTCTCACCAACACCGTTTACGGTGCGGGTGGAGGCCTGCTGACCTCGACTGGGGATGTCGTCGGACGGTGGAAGGAATACTTTGAGGATCTCCTTAATCCCTCAGTCACGTCTTCCGAAGAGGAAGTGGAGACCGGGGACTCGGTGGCTGGCTCATCCGTCACCCAAGCTGAAGTCACTGAGGTTGTTCGCAAACTCCTCGGTGGCAGGGCTCCAGGGCCCTGAGTACCTAAAGTATCTGGATGTTGTAGGACTGTCTTGGTTGACACGTCTCTGCAACATCGCGTGGCGTTCGGGGACCGTGCCTCTGGACTGGCAGACCGGGGTGGTGGTCCCTCTGTTCAAGAAGGGGGACCAGAGGGTGTGTTCCAACTACAGAGGGATCACACTCCTCAGCCTCCCGGGTAAGGTCTATTCCAAGGTACTGGAGAGGAGAATCCGACCGATAGTCGAACCTCGGATTCAGGAGGAGCAGGGTGGTTTTCGTCCCGGTCGTGGAACACTGGACCAGCTCTATACCCTCCATCGGGTGCTCGAGGGTTCATGGGAGTTTGCCCTACCAGTCCACATGTGCTTTGTGGATCTGGAGAAGGCTTTCGACCGTGTCCCTCGGGGTGTCCTTTGGGGGGTGCTCCGGGAGTACGGGGTCCGGGGCCCTTTGTTCCGGATGCCTCCTGGGCGCCTCCCTCGGGAGGTGTTTCAGGCATGTCCCACCGGGAAGAGGCCCCGGGGAAGACCCAGGACACGCTGGAGAGACTATGTCTTTCGGCTGGCCTGGGAACGCCTCGGGATCCGGAGGAGTTAGAGGAAGTGTCTGGGGAGAGGGAGGTCTGGGAGTCCCTGCTCAGACTGCTGCCCCCGCGACCAGGCCCCGGATAAAGCGGCAGAAGATGGATGGATGGATGGATGTTCAAAAGGGAGTAGGAAGTAGGAATATCACAATATAAAATCTTTGTGCAACAATTATTGTGAGAAAAAACAATATTCACAATTACTGACCCAAAGACTAAACAACAAGAATCTCAGCCATGACAAACAAGTTTTGGACGATAGATTGAAGTACAAACTTATTTTTAAGGCATTATGTGATAATGTATCACTTGTTTATTGAAAATAGTTTAATAAGCAGCATAGTTATGCTCTTTAAAATCTTTTGTACATCGTTTATTAACACACATGTTTTTTTGGTAATAGTTTATTACATTTATAAGGTATTATAAGCCATTGAGAATGGCTGAAGGGCTTGAAGATTGAGAATGACTCTCGGATGAGAGTCGAAACGTTTAGTTTTTTCCTAAAAAACAGAGTCCAGATGACTACAACTGAATCTTTTTCTACTATTATAAGCCATTTACAAATAACTTGTGTTCAGTGCTATGTAGGCTACAATCCATTACTGTATATTACCCAGTGACCCATAGGAATGTTGCCTATGGGTCACTGGGTAATATACAGTAATGGATGGTTAGTATATTTTGATGGTGAGTATATTTTGTCCTGAATTGTTAGGAACCTTCTACTAAAACATGTCAGTACATTTGCAGCTATACACACAGCTATTTGTTTGTTCTAAAGTCCATTCATAAACTTTGCCATTAAAATGTTACAGATTCTGAGCTAACTTTCAACCAACAAACAAATTGTCAGCAGAAATAAAAACATACCTCCTTGACCAACAAAGTAAGACTGGCTATTTGACCACACAACATGCTCCAATTAACTGTAAACCACCATTGAGCATAGGTTCCATGATCTAAAAATAGCAGAAGACACAGAGGTTGCAGACAGCAGTAGAATGTGATATTATTGAGTGCACCGTACTTCAGTGAGCTCATATAATAAAGGAAAGGAGCGCTGGGCCTCAGGAGGAAAACACATGAGGGATTTTCAAACACAGAGGAAAAAACAAAACCTTTGCACTATAGTTACCAAAGCAAAAACACCAAAAGCAACAGTCACCCAAAATGTCTTGTCTATTAACCTATGAATCATAACCGAAACTGGCACGGACCCACTTTCAACTGACACTGAAGCTCAGGGCCAGCCTCTGCTCTAAGCTCAAATAAGATAAAAAAAGACAAAACTTCAGTTGAGTGCTCGCTTTTTAGAGCTGCTACATCATTCATAAATACATACACCACATATGATATGGGACCATAATGGGGACTGCTGTGAGAGTTGAAAGTAACCTTGTTCATGCAAATGCTGCTCTATGTATAATAGTCTGATCATGCGTAGAAGGAATAGACCTCTAGTGTGGAAAACTGCATAGATACACACATCATTGGACTTGGGCAAATCATAATTTCTTTTTATAACATGTAGTCAAGCAGAAACAGAGATATATGTGGATATGTGGTTATTAGTAATGAAGGAGGTTCTTTTGTCCATTTTTTTCCTCAATATGCTTAATATGTAGTGAACCAAATCACAAATGAATACCCAAATCAGTCTTATTGAAAACAATGCAATTGTTTTATCTGTGTATGTTATGCTTCATGCACAGGACATCTGATTGTTGTTGATTTTAAGAAACAATCTCTTTTTTCTATGTTGTATGCATGGCAGAATTACACATAAAAGAGGAGAGAGAGACGCACATCCGTCCTAAAGATGAGTGTGAAGGATCACAAAGCCAGAGTTTGGCCGATAGTTGATATTCCACCTGGGCCTGTTATACATCATTTTAAAGCTTAGACTCTCTAGAATAGACACATTTTATCCAATGTACTGCCGGATAATGCTCTAATATTTTCCTGTGCAGTAGTTTGTTTGTGTGTCTGAGATGTCGTAGTGAAGCCGAATGCTGTTTGCGTGCGTTATGATCATTCATGGCTCTGACCGAGGCAGCGCTGGATTTTTTTTTGCATTTATCAAAGGTCTCCATGTAGACAAGCAGGTGGCGGACCCCCAACCAGAAAAGTTACATAGTGCACCTTTCATCTTTTCTTGTCAAGCCTTTATTTGCATCAATTAAGGATTGATAGAAACATTAGAAATAACAAGAAACATAGAAATGTTATTGGAATAAGAAGCAGGCAGCTCACAGACAAAAGTTTCACATCTGGAAACCGGCCATTAAACCTGGATAAATCCGTTTGGGTTTAATGCTATTAGCACATTTACACAAGAGCAGGACAGCTGACTTTAGCGCAACCACATTTGGTTATTTTGTACATTAAGTGTCAGTGTTTGATGTGCTCTCACACCAGTGGGCGAATGACATTTTCCCAAGGTAAGTGGTCTAAAGACTTCTTAAGCTCTAATTAACATCTTAACGACATGCCGTGCTCCCCCCTACTAGCGCGGAGATGAGTGAGCCATGACAGAAGAATATGCCAAATTCTCATCTCCAAATATGCGTGGGAGAGAATGACTTCTATGGGGTCAAAAGGGCAGCAGATGCCACTCCAGGACTAGTGCTGTTGGCTGCCTGTTGCTGTCACGGGATACAGATCCATTTGCGGAGGAGACCTGGGGGAGCTCTCCAAGGTGCTGAAACTACCTCCACCCACAGCAGGAAGTTCACCGGCATTCATCGCTTCATTTACTTTAAAGTGGAATCGCAAATACAACAGGATGTTCCGGTGAGGCAAACAATATCCAGGTTTGTGCTACGCTATTTCGACACGGATCATTTACCACCAGCTTGTATACTGTATGTTGTAATGATATCTATGAGTAAGCTTCAGCTAACTCATGTGTTCAGCCATATGGTGTAGCACAGAATCTAACCCTGTGCAGCTCAAGAAAGTGGACTCTAAAGACTCTTACCTTATTTGAACGCTCAGTATCCTAAACTCTTACCTTGAGTTTCGAAGACTCAAATGAGTTTCAATTTAGAAATTAGTTTAAATGTTAAATGGTAGTTGGAAGAGGTAATAGCTGTAATTTCTGTATGGTTTTAGCACTGATATAATAGACATGACATAATTGTTGCTTATCTTAGTTTAAAATAATAATATGTATTTACATACATCTGATCACAGTAAATCTTTGAAAATGTATTATGGCGGACTTAATTTAGCCTTCAGTTAGCTTTCTATTCTGGAACTTTTTAATTTAAAGGGTCTCTTTTTACCACGGAGATGTCTTGTTTTGACTTGAATGTTCCACAGAGGGGCATAACACTTCAATCTCCATGGAGACAAGCCCGTGACACTTCTAAACTAAGTTGGCAAAAAACACAATCGATAAAAAATAGAACATTTTCATACCATAATGTGAAACATTCTAAGCAAAGAAATTAAACATTTAAACTAACAGGTCAGGACCCCACCTTTTAAACAGTTGTTATTGTAGCTGGATAGATAGAGAAATATATTATTGATCCAAGGGAAATTGTAGTTACTGTCTGTTACTCACATTCACACATCAGGCCAAATTTTAGAAAAAAAAAGTGTTGACAATGACTTTGTTGTGTACTTTGAACGTTGTGTACTTGTATATTCTGCAGTAAACAAAAGAAGGTTTTGAATTGTTGAGTTGTAGAATTTATTTTTCAAACGATTATCAAGAAAACAATATAGCAGAGTTAGTAAAAGTAAATTGTTGGATTCGGTGTAAAATCTGAATTAATCTCTTCCTCACAAAAGTTTCTCTGCCTCTACACTGATCTGGTCCCAAGAAAGGGAATCAATTTATAGATTACAGGTCGAGTGGATGGTCACATGACCTACTTCAATAGAAAAATGAACATTTCTTACAGGCAGGGAGGCAATTGCCACAAGAAAAACAAAGAAGATAAAAGGACAGTTGTTCACATTTGCGTCACGTCAGTTCGCACCCCTTGTGTAAAGCTCAATATGGGGGCATCTTGAGCACCCCATATTGGGGGATGTCCCCCGTCCAGGAAGAGATTGGTATTTGATCAAAATAATCATAATACAGACATGTAATTATAATGTATATGCTAACAGGAGGATTCAGGTTTGAACTGAGACGAGAAGTCTATTGTGTCACATAAAAGTTGGGCCAAATTACATTTTTCTCCAACACAATCTTTGTACAACAACCTTAAAAATAGTACCGGTAGCTAAGCAACAGTCAATCTCACTATGATATGTAGCATGAACCTCATTATTATGTATATATTACACAATCATTTTGTTGTGTATTCGAGCCTAAACTTTTTGTAGTACTGAGGAAACCTGGAGTGGTTTGGAGTGAAAACTTAAATGTGTTGAGATCTAAATAGGTGATATTACTATTTAAAAAAAATCAGTGCTTTTACACAAGCACAAATGCTTCCCTCATTTCCACTAAGATGTTTCAAAGCAACAGAGACAAGACAGAGCTTGTGTCGACATTGACTTGAAACAGGTGGCCGGTGTTCTTACAAGCTCAAGATGAATCGCAATCAATTACCTTTAAAGGCATGCAGAGTCAGTGGAGTGGAGTGTGACTGGGCAGCGCTGCACTGTCTGCCTAATGACTGGGTCCCTCCCTTTAATCAATCACATTTCAGAGCACATAATCACAATGACATGCCCTCTGCCGGAGGTCAGGCCGACGTCTTTGTACTCCGCTTCTCCGCGCTGATACTGACACTGTATCAGCGCACCATAATGTACGAGCCGGTTCTGAGCCCAGAGAAAGAATAAGCCCAGACACTGGCCACTGAGTCTTTTCACTGCGATCATACATCTTCATTAATACAGAGATCCAATGCTAATAGACAAGATAGTGGTATAGAAGTGGCATCAACAATGTAACTTATAACAGGCGTTTGAAGCTTTGGGGATGTTTGAGGAGTGAGTGGAATGTTCTAGCTCATTAAGATAGTATATCAACTAAACCTGTCAATAATTACTATATTGACTTATTTTTAATAGCTGGAACAATATTTTAGGACTCAATATTTATCATGTGAACATTTTTGTTGCATTAGCTGTGTGTGTTTTTTTTTATTTTTTTTTATTTTACCTTTGTAGAGTCAAATACGTAACTTCTATGACAATTCATACATACTAAGTAATGGGTTAAGAGCTTAATTCGGCTTTATATTTGTTGCAGCACTACTTTTTTCTAGATATTGCACATTTAGAAAAGGGTTTATTGGGATTTTGTGGCTTTTATTGGCATAAAGTAGTATCCAGAGTTAACAAAAATGAATGCTGTTCTTCAAACCAAAAATCTTCTATTCATAAAAGGAACGCATGAATATATTTGTTAGTTCAGAAATACACCAGTTCTTCATCAATCGTTGCTCTTATCTCTCTTTGAATGTGGTTTAATCCAGTGGCTGCTCAGTGGCAAAGGGATTAGTCCCTTTGCCACGCAGCATGAAGGTGCAAGGCTTTTCTGTGTGGACTTGGTATGGCGTGATGGAATTTTCCTCACTGCACAGCTAAATCGCTCTGAATGTGGAGATGGTACTACTGCTTGTGATAGGGCCCCTAGTAGCTTTGTGACGGATGACTCAAATTAATGTGTTATCAATGCCAAAGGGCTGAATAAAGATAAGGCCAGAATTTTAACTCCAAAATACATAGAATATCTTATCTAAACGAGGTTTCAAGGAGCATACTTGCACTCTCATAGTGCATGTCTAATAAGAACTGTGCTTGGTGGTAAATCCTGGTATTGTTACATTTTGGACATGAAATGTACAAAACAGAACCTGGTTGACAATGCCTGATTGTACTTTTCTGATGCATACGGTGCTGAAAATTGTCTTTAGAACATTTAAAGACTGTTTTTCAAAGTTATACGCTGGAGGTTTAATCAAGTAGTTTTGTATCAGTTATTTATGCTGGGACTGCCAAGTATTTTTTGACAAGCGTGTTTAGTGTCAAACGTATCAAAAATCACATACTAATCAAACCAGTATCGAAACTAGATAAACAAAATTTTCCTGAGCAGTTTTAGAATTATCTTGAGCTTTATCAGAACTAGTTTAAGACCACATAGTAACATTAAGAATTTGTTAATATTTTGTGTTTAAAATTGCAGTCTCTTTTTTACCATCAATGTGATATTATAATCGGTATAGAGTATCGAGCTATTCCTTAGTACCAAAATCGAGTTGGACATTCTAGTATTGTGACATCACTGATGGTATCTCAAAACAAAAACTTGATATGGAAAATATATATAAATATTTTACAAGTCTTTGATACTAATTTCGTTGAAACCACTAAGGTGTTGTTAATACTATCAAGTCCTAATACCCAGTCAGGATCTGCATGTTTTAATTGTGTATTATGACTTCAGGTAAGCAGCCTTTACCTAAACAGTGGTTCCATCACACATGATGACAAATATTTGTTGTTATCCATGCGATTGCGATCAATACCGCACGCACCTACAGCTCCCGTGTGTGTTATACGTGTTTGTGTCCACTCACCAGTTTACGTTGACACCAGCCGCAGACGCCGCAGAGAGCCACCAGCCAGACAGCGCACACCGTCAGCGCTAACGAGACCAGGAACACGCTGAGGGAGACCGAGCCTGTGGACACCAGAGGGAACATCCACTCATCACTTTTCAGTATACACACATGTCACGACAAAAATAGAACCGGTCACATGGCATAAAGGTGATTGCACATTGCAGTAAGTCTTTTTGTCAGCTGGGGGCCTTAACCTACACAATCTGTCTATTGGAATATGCTGCCATTTCATGTTATAAGAAGCTTCAAAAAAACAATCTTTTGACTATTTTTTTAATGCCTTTGCAAAAAGAACTGTAGCCAGGCATCAGTCAGTGGCACACACGTCAATGTCATGGTGCCACCGCCTGTTAAGTGACAGACTGAGAATGGGAGGAGGGCGGTGGCTGGGGAGAGGGAGGGATGGAGAGGTGAAAAGGGGGCTACTGAGCTGACAATACAAGCAAGCTGATGATTAATGGGTATCTGTATGTGCTGGTGAGAGCGAAAGCGCTGAGAGAGTCATACAGAGAGAGAAAAAAATCATCTATTTGTTTGTTTTGTGTGGTTTGAATAGTAAAAGAGATTTGCACCTTTCCAGCTCACTTCTCCAACAATAAGCGGATCTATCCTGATGAGCTGCCCATGTTTTTCAGTTTGCTCAGACAATTCAATGGCTTCCACTTCAGGGCTGGAGATATACAGTTCCATTGATATTTGCACGGTGGGAAAAGATGCTAATATATTCAAATGTGTGGTTTCATATTAACAGCATTGCCTGATATACGGTGATAAACAGTGTCAGGCACAGCTGACTGTCAAATACAGGCTTGATCTGTTCCAGCTCTTGTTTGTCTGCTGCTCAGTCTCCTTTGCTTCCTTCAGCTTGTCACAACTAGTCTTTTCATCTCGCTCCTCCTTCTCCTCTTTGCTTTATTCTCTGCCTGACTCTGTCCTCTGGGAACAGGTGGGCTCAGGCAAACTTACTTCTTACGAAATAAATAAATAAGAAATTAAATCACGACAAAGCCTTCATTGTATTTCACAGTCTACCCTCAACTTTTAAGTCTATGTAGCACCTGAGGCTACTTTTATGAGGGCTATAAAAGTTGTAGGGAGGTGGAGATACAGTGAGTCACACAGAGACTTACAAAGGCAAAAATACTCATTCAAAATCAAGTCAATTCTGCAGTGTATTACTCAGTGCATTACTATTGCGTCATACTAATCGCCATGTAAACTAACACTTCCCCTCAGCTTAAAGAGGCTCTAATGCCCTATTCGGATGGGAATAGTTTTATCTAGGGACCTCGGTAAATTGTAACAATTACAAACATTGTCTGTGTTTCTGTCTGTAAACAATGGCTCACATTTTACCAACTGGGTTTCAGCAAACTCAGAGATCTTCAAGTAAGGCTTTTAGTTCAGGAATTTAATGTAAATCTATTCCAAATGTCTCTATGGGGCATTTTAGGTCTAGATTTGAACAAAATTGATATTAATATTTTGCCTTGGACCATTCTTCAATCCAATTATGTTTTTTTTTTCAATTGAAAAGTAAAAAGCACAAAACTGTGATTACATTTGTTTTAACCCAGAACACAGAGGATAGAGAAGCTCCTGAAACCATGGAGGCTATTTGAAATTTTTGGGGCTTGTGTTTAACAGTTTGGGTCAAGGGTGTGTGTCAGTGCAACTTGATTAAAACATAGAGGCTATATCCTTCTGATCGCTGATTGCACCAATAATCATAAAGAACAACGTTTGACACTACAGTACAGGTACTTTAAGCTAAAACAAAAATGCTATCGACATGAATGGATTAGGACATTCTGCCTTTTCCATAATAAAGTCTGTACAACAAGTAAATTATTGACATTTCTTATCTCATCCGAATGCACAAAAAACCCATTAACCATTAACCATTTTACAGACAGCCCTAAGCAAAACATATCGTTGTGTAGACCGTATGAATAGGTCTTAAGTTGCTTTTCTGGTGTTATGTGTTCTTTGCCTTAAATGTTCCACAATATGGCATTATACTTTTCTATATCAATGGTGACAAGCAAATGAAGCCAGGCCAAGAAACAAGTTACAGTCTCCTCTCACAGAAAGAAGACATGTTTTTCAAGGGGATTTTTTATTACAATAAATACACATGTAATTGAATAAATTATTTGTAGAACTGAGCAACATTCCAGGCAAATGATACCAAAAGGCATGCCAGTTTTATTTTTCTGTTGTAGCAGTGTTGCACTCAGTAAATAGAATGACAAATTCTGTCTTCTATTTTGCTGCTCTACATGCAATAATCCCTGTGTGCCTCTGTGGGTCTTCTCTAGCCTTATTCTTTTCACAGTTTTCTCCTATGGCCTGGATCACTTTGCCTTTAGAGTTTAGAACTTCTCATTCTACTATTTCAACCTTTTCACCAACTCTCCCCACTGCTCCTTTCAACATTCCTCTTTAGCTGGACTCAAATTAGAAACCCGCAGCTCCTCAGTCTACAATAAAGCTCTTTCCAATACACATACGGCCGCTAGTGCAGTGCATTCAACTTCCATCGCCGCCACTGGTAGAAGTCATTTGTTGAAAGGACACCTCTGGGAATTAAAGCCATCCCTCTCTCCTGTTGACTATCAGCCAACCTGCTCCAATGTCCACCACTTTGAACGCTCAGTATCCTAAACATCTTAACCATGCAGTTATCTCCTGACAACATCGACAGCACCAAGACAACCTGAATGATCCTGTTAACATGGTGAAGGAATAGATATAATCAGTGTAATGGGGCCTCTTACGAATCCTATATGCAGCAGTGAAGAAGAGTAAAAACAAGTGCATCTATTTCAATGGTATTTGTAATTGTATCTCACCAAACACAAGCCAATTGTAGTTTCAAATGTGTTTATTGAATTGAGATAATTGTATTTCTACATGTACTTTTCTTTGCACTCTACTACAGTGCATTATATTGAATTGACATCTTCTGACATCATGTTTTGAAGCAAAGCTCCTCAGGGTTTGAAGGAGCCAGTGCCTCCAGCTCCAGAAAGATGAGTATCTATTAATAGCTGGTTAAAAATAGAATAGAGTATATACTAGGCCTGGCCATATTCATAGAGGTCAATAGTGAGTGTCCATTAGCAAATCAGCAATGGGAGCAATAGTTATAAACACAGGGCACTACTGGGCTGTAGATAAGAGCATATATAGAGCCTGCAGAGCTCCGAGTGGCTCTCTGACAGATGAGGTCTGAAGGGCCAGTGAAGTCCAGGAAATCTGGGATTGCATTCCCAGTGAAGGTCAAGGGAGTGAAGAGGGTTATGATCCATGTCCGTCCGGACAGCTGAGTCAAAACCAGCAGTCATTTGAACATCATGTTCAAATGGAACCCAGCTAAGCGTTTTAATAAATGTAACAGGCATTTTGTGAAAGAGGAGGGATGCACTGAGGAAGAAAGCCGGGACATGCTCTGTGCAATAGTATTAGCGAGATATAGAAATCTTCCTCGGTGCAGCTACAGAAGAAAGGAGCCATCATAAAGCTAAAGAATTCTGCTTCATCTAAAACTATCAAAGCTCTTGACAGAAATATATCTTTCCATTTGAAGCGACCATACTTTTACATTTTTAAAATGTCTCTGGCAGGTGTGCATTCAAAAGTGTGGGGATAAATGTAAGCTCAATAGCAGTACTAAACATGAACATACAGTAATATGTTGTAAGGATTAAAAAATGGGAAAACATTGGCCTGTGATGCACATGACATGTTTCACTGGCCATTTTGCCTTCAGAATCTGAGCTCTCAAAAAATGTAAACTTAAAAGTAATGTTTGTTTTCTGTTCACTGGATAGTTCGTTTTATTCACTTAAAAGAGTATACAAACGGTGCTGGGAGATGCTTTGAGTAGCAGCAATGGGGTGAATGAACATTTTCGAACTGAAGAATGACAACAAAGACCAAATTGTATCAGGGTTAAACAGGGACGCTGAAAGAAAAGACTGCAGGAAAATGAGACTTTGAAATGATGCAGACTCGGAGCACAGCAGTCTTTAGTGTGGATGCACACAGAGAGGCTGAACATGGAGGTGCTCAAGGCCCACATGTGGTGAACTAAAGCAGGCAGGAAGGCCCTCCTCACAGGCAAGACAAGCGGCTATTTCATTTATATCACAAGTCATATGCTCCCTTTGTACCAGTCCAGAGTCTGGTATGGTGGGGAGGGAGCAGCCACTAGTATCACGCCCATGACAACTGCACAGGTGGCGTTCTGTGAGCAGCTTAGTTCAAGTTTTCAGTTTATTGTATGTTTTGTGAGCTTTGGTAATGGTGTGTCTCCATAGATATGTGACTGTGTTTCCTGAAGTTCCACAGCATGGCACTGAATATATCAAGTTTTTGTTTTCATTTTGGGTGTTTCTTTGCTCAAAAAACTCCTTGAAACCAAGTACCAAGTTTTTCCTCCTTAGCCATATCAAAATGAATGAAATATATTCAAAATGAATATATACATTTGGACACATTTAATGTGTCCAAATGTATATATTTATTTAAAAAATGTCAGTCTGGTATAGTTGTAACTGCAGTTGGTGCAAGCTATATAATATATTTTTTAAAAGGGGGAAAAGGTAAAAAATAAAAATAAAAAATAAAACAAGTATTCTTATTGTGAGTAATGTAACTTGGCATGGTGTCGCACCATTCTTGTTTCCATGGAGATAAGTGTAATGCCTTACTGCAGGAAAGCAGTAACATCTTCATGATACAGGTGACTGAAAAGTTACACCGCGCACCTTCACGTAAAAACAAAAGGCTTTACATACTTTTACAATCACACAGGTGAACTAGGACTGAGCCATACTGAAGAACGATGGTCAGACCATATACTGTCAATCAACACGCCTTGTCTGTAAAACTATTCATAAAAGTGCAGAGATATAACATTAAGCCCTTATTTAAAAGTTTACAACACAACCATTTATTTTTATTTATTTTTTCAGCTATTTGTGTATAACTTTTTTCCCCATTTACAATTTAATCAATATTAAATGTTTGCATATCTTTAAAACAACTTTAACAATATATATACTCTACATTTTGATATTTTGCTCACCTATAGTCTCGATTTGCTGAACAGCAGTGTATGTCCTGTGTGTACGGGGCCTTCAGGTGTACAGTAGGGAGGAAAGTGTATCTCTGCACACAATGTGAGAGGCTGAACATGTAGGCTCCTGGCCCACATGCGCCGAGCAAAGTCAGGCAGAAAAGGGACCAGTTCTCAGGGGTAGGACACACTGCTAATTGGACAGGCAGATCTGGAGCCCAGTCAGCAGACCTGCCACACGACATCTCTGCGTTCAGGGCAGCGTTCATGGAGAGGCCTAGGACTTCAGAAGCTGTGGCTGCGACACTCATAGCCCTAATCTTCAAAGCAGGCCTTCTGTGCAGCTACTTTCCACTACAGAGCTGCCCTGGGGTAATCTGCACATGTCACTCACCCACTGTCTGTGTGTTCCACTTATTTACCTCTGCAGTAAAGATGTGATATGGACTTTTTTAAATGACTTTTATCTACCTCATGGCTCAGGTCTCCACAGAAGTTATTGCTTTTGTATAACAGTTTTCTCAAAGACTGGAGTCAATAAACAAAAGAGATGGTGAATGGCAAGAAGAGTATTGTTTCTCTACTCTAAACTCTACAAATATTATGCGGCCAATTATTATGTTGGCACATCATTCAATAAATTAAAGATGGAAGAATATTTGTTGGGCAAAATATTTGTACATTTTCTTTACACTAAGTGAGATTTCTTTTGTGATCTGAGCTGCTAAGTTATTAAACATTTTCACAGACTGTAAAGTGTTTTCTTTACTGTGCAAACTGTAGCATATTCAAACTTTAATAAACTGAATGTTGATACTGTATTGATTAGAAGAAAGCTCATGACGTAACGATTATTGGCACAAAAACAAATGTCCAGCACATTACTGTTCAATAGTGGGACCAGCTTTATGAAACCAACTATGCAAAAGTCAATTGTGGTATTAACAGTCACATTAAAAAGCACCATACATTAGGTACACTTTTTTTATACGGATTGAATTGAAATGACTTAATTTTCTTGCAAATAAATTGTAACCTGAATAATCACAACTATCAATAAACCAAATAATCTTGAAAAACCTTAAATATAAGATTAATGTTACTCAGCAATGAAAATAGTAATAATAAATGCCACAAAGAAAAAGCAACTCCAGCTCACATTTGATAAGCTGCTATTAAATCTTTACAAATGAAATATTCAGTTGCTTACTCGTGCAAAAATGAAGCATGTGAGAGGACTATAAAACAAATTCAAAAGGGAAAACGTGGCAGAAATGAATAACGCTGCTTCAAAGTAAATAATGGAACTGTTTGCATAGTAACATTTCACACTTTCTATCAGAGCACAAGCATTTGAAAACATTGCCAGGTACTTAGGCATGTTACAGCCCGTTTAGCTGTTGCACTGAAGCCACCCACTCTGCCAAAACTAAATGAGCGCACAGTTTTAAACATTATGCATAACCATGACTGGCAGCTCTCCTCTTCAGGCACGCTGTATGTAAATGTGTCCAGCACACGCTACAGATGGGAAGAAATGGTGTCATCCCACATCTCCCGTGCATGTTGTCAAATACATAATTTAGCAGCCATAAATCACCTCATATACTCAATTAGAGCTAGACAATAACGCAGATCGTGCTCAGTCACAATTATTGCTCATTTTGCTTGAGTGAGCATAAACCCTAGGAGGCTTGAATATGTTTTTTTATTCAACTGCTGTTTATGTGTAATTTCTGATTTATTCCGTCTGAAATAATAGTGGTGCAATTGGGTTAAGCATATATATTTCCAGAGGGTAATTGTTTTGAAACTCGTCAGAGCCGTGTCATTAGTGCATGGTTCTGGATTAAATTCTCACTCCAGTTATTTCAGAGTCAGTAACAATGTGTTTTTACTGTAATATATCGCATGAACTGTGAGAGTCGGGGTGTCAAACTCGACACTTATTTAAACAGGTAACAAAAAACTGTACCTTTCCTAAATAGTTTTATAATGGATTTAGAATAAAAACATGGTAACATTTGTGTATGGTATAATACTCTATTGTGAGTCGGCAGAAATCTAAGCAAGGACTCCCAGACTTCCCTCTCCCCAGATACTTCCTCCACTCCTCCCGGGGGGTCCGGAGGCGTTCCCAGACCAGCCGAGAGACATAGTCCCTCCAGTGTGGGATCAAAATAGTCGATGTTATCTGTCGTTAGTCCTCGAGTGGTCCGTGGTCGAAAAGGATTTTGTCCGTGAGAAGGAACGTGGCCAATCGGGCTGTAGTCTGTTGTTAAACCTAAATCCCTTTATATTGATGTTCAGGAGTCCAGGTAGTTAACAAAGTTGATCCACGGAGAGAATCGGCACTGCTTTTCCAGCCAGGGTCCACGCAATCTCTATTTCTCCCTTTACATCCAAGAGTGTGTGTGTGTGTGTGTGTGTGTGTGTGTGTGTGTGTGTGTGTGTGTGTGTGTGTGTGTGTGTGTGTAAAAAAATCACACAACAGCATAGTAGTAAAAAACACTTGTTCAAATGTAGTTCAAATAAAGACATTATTTGTTGACTAAAGACATGCCCTGCCAATTGATTAGTCGAGTGAAAAGGGTGCGTGACATAAACTCTCAAAACTATTCAGTAACTCTAAGTATCACACAATAACAGCACAAGAGCAAATACAAAATCAACTATTCAAGCAGAAAAGTTCTTGCATATTTATGTAAATAGGCAGATTAAACTCACACTCCCAAATCTTTAGCTAACTCCCGCCATGTCGTCTTCTTTTTGCTGTTGTCCCATTTCAATTTATAATAAAAATAAATGAATTGGTTGACAAAGACACCATTGATTAATTAATCATCTGAACAACAAGACATACAACCCAATTGGTCAAAAGAGTGGTAAGCATCGCTATAAGTTAGTTGGTTGGAGTGGACAATATATCCCATTTTAAATAATAATGTGAATTGTTTTGAAGATATGCATAGTTTAAATATTTAGTCTATTGTTTATGCAAAAAAAGCTGCAAAACGTGCGGATTAAACACACAATTTAAAATGCTATGTTGTAAAAGAGTAAAAAAAGTGATATGTTTGAACTTGATGAATTCATTTTACAGACCTGCACCTGATAATTGAACCTGAACTAATGTTTAAAGACATTTTACATTTTATTAGACAAAAACATTTCTGTTGGATCGACATAATATCGTTGAGGGGATATATCTTTTATATATAAGCCCTAGGTGGGGTTTGCGTTGACTTCAATGGCACTTCATCATGTCTGCCTTTGACTTAAACAAACACATTAGCTCAAGTATATCAAACAATGCTTTAAGACAAAGATGAAAAAGGATGGCAATAAAAAACACAGCAGGATACATTTATAGGCGTAAATAAAATCTTGCCAAACTCTTTGTTCCATTCATTCATTTACGAGCATCACAACTGTACTAGTAGCCACAGGTTGTGTGTACTTAAGTGTCATTTGCATTGGCCTGGCTGGACCTCTGCTCCGTCCCCGTGCGCTCCTGTGTCTCCGCTGTGCTGTCAGTCCACCCACGTCCTCCTGTTTGCGCTCCCTAAAGGACCGGCTCCGTACAGCAGCCACAGAGCCAACACCAGCACAGTGACATGTGACACTTCACCATCACAACACCTTCTGCTTATTAGCACCCTTGAGTGCGCCGCGCTGACTCACCAAAACTACTCAACACGTGGATACTTGGTGAGCCACTAACTAACACTGGAAGTTATAAAAGCAATGTGCATAAAATGAATAGAACATTTTCCTTCAGGCAAAATCTGAAATATATATGGATAATCAAAAAAGCATGTAGCGATAACAGTAAAGGCCTGAAGCGTTTATGTTAATTACAAGCCAAGACATAAAATAAAAGTATTAAATACCGGCACACACTTTCTTTTATAACCAGTTTGTGCTTATAACATGGTTATTATTAATATTTATGGCTGATTCTACTTTCGCAAGTTTGAAAAGTTGAGTCAGAAAATGTACAATTTGAAAATGTACATGAAATTTATTTGTAAATGATTAAGGGCCCATTTATATAAAGCATTAAGTTTCCTCAACATGTAAAGACCCTTTATTTATTTTACAGTGGACATTGATAAAACATTTTTTACAGAACTATTTATACTGTTTAAATATCGAAATTATGTTATGCTTTCCATTTTGACCAATAATACAAGTATTTGTCTCTTAAATCATCATAGTAAAATGATAATTACATGGGTAAACTGTTTCATCCATCGTCTTTCACTGATGATGACTTAACAACACTGTCATGATCTATCAGTGCCCTCCATATACTGCGCTCTCAGCTATAACCTCGGAAAGACTGAATAAATTGCCATGATTGAAATGGATGACTTTCATATGGAAGCCACAAGAAGCCCTCAACACATTTACAGGGGATATTTACCTTCCCTGCCTTTTAACTGCACCACTTGTTTTCCACTTCGTAATACTAATGTCTGGAACAGCATTAGAATTGATTACACTCATATATTTTTAGCCTAAATCCACTAGCAGTCCAGATAACATTAGACCAACTTTTATTGTCTTATCATGATTGCACTTGTTAAAGCTTTGCTACCAGGAAGCATGAGACAAATGGCTGTGAGGTTACTGCCCCTTCACGCGCTCACTCAGAGTCTATTACTCACTGGCCCACCCATGTCCTTGACTTTATTGACTTTAGCTGCACATGGAGGCTGCTGATACTCCGCTCAGGACCAGTGTCCATCTCCATAATGAGCTTATAAACTGTAAACTAAGTCAACCTTGACTAACATTATCCCAGCTTCGTGTACATTAAATTGCTTACTGTTTATCTACCCATGGCAGCCTGAGGGCGCAATAACAGCATTCCATTGAATTTTTTATGGCATTTCTTGTTCACTGTGGTCATTACAACAGCAATTAGCAGCAGCCCCAAAGGTCATTTTTCCACCTTTTACTTTTTATTTATCAGTGCTGCCAGTCAGAACAGTGTTTAATAAGAAAAAACAGATCTATTCTTAAAGCAACTAATTCATTTTGGTTTAAAAATAGATAAAACGTTGGCACTTAATAGACACATGACTGCATTTCGTTCACACTCTCGTTAGTGTCTTGCCTACGTATGGGCACAGTGGTAATATTAACAGAGGAGATAACTGTACAACTGCTCAAATAACATCAATCTATTGCAATAAAAACAAAATAAATGTACGGCTGTTTGCAAACAAGCTAAATAACTTGTGCTTGATTCTCAGGTCCCAGTTATGTCAAAAGTCCTGCCTACAGACGTTCCAAGAAATCAAATCAAATTGTGTTTATATGTTGAGCATCCATTGAATGTTTTGCATATTGAGCTCTTTTCTACAGTATGAAGCTATGTCAAAATCAACTGTGAGCTCTTAGATTTGACCGCAGCATTCCTCCCTCTGAAATGATCTCATCGTTTTGTGAGAGGCTCCATGCACAGAAACATGCACTCCTTCAGCTCCTTGCATTCATATATCTGTGCTCTTAAGTCAGCTTAAGAACGGCGACATGAGTGGGAACACATGAGCTTTTGGGGATGTGAGACAGAAGAGAGCGAGAAATGCAGTGTAGGAAGAAAGAGCAGAGCCTCTATAATGCCATCGAGGAGCCATTTGGGAAGCTTGTGCATATGTACAGTTCCCCATCAGCCCAAAGCATCAGTACAAGACAAAGAGGGCTCAGATGCTCCAGATGTAATACGTGGGAGGCATTATAAAACAAAACACACTCAAAGTCTATTGCATTTGCCTAAGGACAGACGACAGAGATGAGTTTGTTCAAAGAGTTTCAATTTCCAAGTGCTTTGCAAATATTACAGAAGAATGCCTTAAATTAGGCATATTTGTAGATACTAGGTATTGAACTTTAACATAACATCATTTCACATTTTGTTCATTGTAATCTGCAGTATTGATCAGCAGATTTACATGTTTTCATTTTTGAAAGTGACTTTTAGAACACTGCTTGTATCACATAATTAATTCTAATTTGTGTCACTCTTAATCTTTGAAATAATCACAAGTAAGTGCAGGGATGTGGGAGGGGATAGGGGGTAGGAAAAAACAGGAATTTCCTCAAGCCTCTTTTGAAGGAAATGCAGGATAACTCAAACATGCAGGAATCAAAATACAACCTGGAGAAAATAATGATGAGGAACACCGTTTTAATAAGGTTAAAAGCTCATTAAAGTTGATTTAGCATAATATGTCCTTTAAGCCATCAAGTGCTCCGAGGGGCATCAAGCTGTTCAGTGTGGATTGAATGACACAAAAGGGTATTTGTGCAGCAGCTGCACTGTTCCTTTTACAATTAAACATGGAGCATATAGTGGTCCTACTTTGTCTTTAGTGCTTCATCGTTTCAAAACGAGGGGGGGGGGGGGGGGGGGGGGGGGGGGGGGGCAATGTTAAAGTGTCCAGCCATAAACTCAAGATTCCTAGAAGGGCTATAAAATACTAAACTTTCACAAAAACACTACTAAAATCACAATTTAATCTTTTGAATGAATTTGTTTATGTAGTTTGTGTATTTGTTGCTTCTACTAACACGGTGCAGAAATCAGACTACTGCCACACTTTTAGCTACAATGATTCATTTTCATCAAAACTTTTGCACAGCGGTGAGTGCCCATTTTCTAATGCCTAACTGATAATATATGAGCTCACCATCTCTCCCCCCTAATACAGAAAACAATTATTAAAAGTGTAATTAAAATATTGGCAGGACAAGTGCAACTTTAATTGAGTGACGGCAAAATGATAGTGAAGCCGCCTTTTCTACCAACTCTCCTTTCAAAATCTCACCACCAGACAACAATGAACTTACTTCACTTGAGGCGCAAACATAATTGTTCACAACACACACACACACACACACACACACACACGCGCACCACTGCAAATTTCGACAGTGGTTTGTCATCAATGAGCTCATTTAGATTCATGACTAGCTGGAGGCCTCTACCTTTGCCTTCGCTCATTCAATTAAGCACCGGTAGAAAAGAGACTTTATTACCTGCCCGGACAGAGCAGGCAGTAAAAACCCAGACCACCGCAGCCCCACGCCTCAAGCTACTGGACATGTGGACTTGGCCGCAAACCCAGCCAAAAGTCACCTCCATTTAGAGTGCATAAAATAAGCCGCCAAGCAGAGTCCTTGCATGACCCGCTACATCACAACTGTATTTATAACATAGACTTTACCATAAACATGCCAATAACACACATAAACAAACAGAAGTCTGTTTGTTTAGTGAAGAAATAAGTACAGATATCTGCTCACAAATGTAATGAAGTAAAAATAAAAAGTGTCAAATTGACTCAAGTAAAGTACAGATACATTAAATCTTACTTTTACTTTTGTAATGTGTCACTTTCCACCACTGCCTCACACAATCACACAGCTAAGGTGGTAATACACAACTGTATAAACTTGCTAAATTATAATTTAAACCACCAACTTTATGGATAAAAGACAAGTGCAAAACAAGTCAGCCTTAAACCTGAACCACATGTCTTTTCACTGTCTCAAGGTATGTAAAATAAAATGTGGTTATTCTGGCTGCTCCTGTCTATAGTGTAATAGTAAAATGTATATTCATTCACAATATTAGCAATACTTGTCTGGAACTGTGGAGGTGAAGATGGGCACAATCAGACTTAACATGTGGAGCAGTGGTTCTCAAACTTTTCAAACACATATCAGGCATAACATTGGGAAAAACAGGTCTAAAATAAGACTTAACCAGGTTTAAATTAAAATTAATAATGAATAGGAAACATGTTAAACATGAATGAATTTGCCTCTAAACTCAAACTGCAGCGGGCCCACCAGAGGTACACGTACAACTGAATTAGAGCACTGAAGTTGAAGCCACAATATTTTTAAGTGCTAATCATAATACCATGTTGTACTATATTGTTTACTTAAATCATTTTAATTACTGGTAACATTTTCAGTCAATACCATGTGCATTGCATTGTGTTAACATTACGACTGAAATGTTTATCAGATAAAAGTTTGTATCTTCTGAGAATCAAGTGCAAACCTTATTCCTAGCCAGCACCTTCCACATAAAAGATTTCACATATTTCAAGTAACTTTCTATGTTTGCTGCCAAAATCTGCAGGTTTAATGAGTAGCTATTTCTGGAGACTGAGTTTTGGATGCCACCCAGCTTTATCTTCCTCTTTGTCTGTTGTACTCTTTTGCTCCCCAGACTTCCTCACTGGCTGCAAGACTCTCAAGTGGCTCTGGCAGTCATCAGCTGATGAGAGAAAAGTGTGCGTGTGTGACAGGTGAGCTAAAGAGAGCTCAGTGACGCTATGTTTACATGCAATAGCCGTAAAAACAGATAAATAGCACAGATAAGCTACAATTATTTGTTGAAGATTACGTCCTATGACACCTTTCTCCTCAGGTGACCTATTTTATCAGCTGCAGTGCATTATGGGAGCAGCTCCTCTGTGGCCCGCCGCTCCCATCCTCATCAGGGCTGTAGCAGAGAGTGCGGGCCCCTGGGACGGCCTCCATATTGGCTCTGTGTCAGAAGAAAGAGATTTAAATACTCCTCTGCTTTTAGGTTCCAGCTGGACAGCCAACCAGCAGCACCACCACGCCAATGACACAGCAAGGGCAAATTAAAGTAATGAAATGCTTCCTATCATCAATATAGTTTAGTGGATTACACATTCCAATCCAAATGGGGGTTCTTCCAAAAAGACATTTAATAATTACTACTATAATGCAAAGAATAAGCAATCACAGCAAAATGATGTGATCGATGACTTAAAAGGACGGTACATAAGATTTAGATTTTAATGTTCATAAACATGACCATAAAGTGTCCAGAGATACGAGGTAAACATGTACAATTCAAATATTGCAGTAACAGTGTAGCGCTGATTTAGTCTTGATTACAAACACATTGGACATGACTGCACTGATAGAAAGCAGCTGCTCTGTGTGCTACTGATGCAGCCGCTGCTGACGGATGAGATTAAGATTTAGAGAATCCCTCTGGTCAGGCTCCCGCTGTGTGGTTTGAGTGGGCCTGACCAATCACAGCACATCATAGCATCATAGCAGTCATTAGGACAAACCTAAACAAACATGGTGACGCCGTCAGACATACTTTGGCCCATTTTGTTTTTTTTAAACATCCACATAGAAGTGCTTTGTTTATTTATAGATGGGTAAGAAGTCTGTACTTTTCTTTGACTGGATTTAACAACAGTTTGATTTCTCAGCTTGTTCCTGTTGTTGTGACACGTTGACCAAGCCAAATATTCATCACGACATTTCACCTTTTCCCGACACTTTTGACAAAAGCCTGTCCTGGTTAATATTGATATTACAATATCAATCTGGCGTGAGCCAAGTTAAGGCTACATACCAACATGAACCAAAACATTCTCTACCTAGGAACATTAAAATAGAAATACATTTTTTGTGCAAAGTAGGCTGTCATAGAAAATATGACAATTTCCTAGATTGTCATATGTTACTAGAGCCAAACCTCCAAATATTGGCATCATCAATAACATATATTTATATAATATACATATATTTTCCTTGTCTTGTTCACCACTGGTTTGCCTGGTTGTGTGAATAACTAAAACCTGAATCAGGAGGACGAATTAATATAACAGTAATTTGCATCCTAATTGCAGTGATCTCTATACATTCTAACATGTGCTCTTGTCAAGTTTTCATTTTCAGTGGCAGCCTGCAGGTCTATCAGTATCATTTACTTGCCATAAATTTGGGGTCATCTGAAATGGCCGCTGCTGTCTGTCACCACCAGTCTTGTTTGTTCATGTGGGTGAGCTTTGTGTCTGTCAACAATTTACAGCTGCCTCGTGGCCACCAGACTGAGACTTATAGACAACACCACAGCTGCTCCTCCAAACCAAAATACAATCAAGAGGCTCATGGGAAATGCAGTTTTCCACAAGTACAGGGGATGAGGGAGGTCTAGCAATTTTCCTTCCACTTTAACTTAATTACACACTACCTAAGGACATTCAACCCTCTTTCATATTGTAACAGCATGTAATCATTTTGTTCATAGAAATTCATTAGCAATGGACAATTGTTTTGAAACTTAAATGTAGGTTCGGAGGTCAAAATATGTCCTAAAAATACTGTAAACCACTGTACAGAAAGGAAGATGTGTGCATTAGGTGTAGTCCTAGTTCCAAACTTAAAAACACTAAACTTATCTTCATAAATAAGATATTAATAAGCTCATCATTAACAATTTGAAACAATTGCTCTAGATTAAAATTTGATTAAGTCATACATTCACCTCTTGTGAAGTCATCATGAGGCATGTTTCCACTCACTTTGGAGTGGATCAGGACGGTTCAAAAGTGTCTCCACTGCCAAAAGTGAACCATACAGGCTTGTTTAAGGAGTCTGAAGGGGCCACGCGTGCTTCTACCTCCCAGAGTCTAGCTCGCTTTCAGCCCCCGGAAGACAGGAGCTTTCATAGATGGGCAAGCAGACTTGGGGTGTTCATCAATATTTGTGAAGTGAAAAAACCTAATATGCAAGGGTAGGTTTCAAACCCGAGCCTCCGATGTGGAGGGCTTACGCTCATCCTACTATAGTCCCATACTGTAAAAAAAGGCTGAATGGATTAAATAAGATCAAACTAATTCATTACACAAATTAGCATTATATGTTACGTGAACAGAGCCTTAGCTACAAACAAAGTCTCTCTAAAATATTTTTTGAAGTCAGAAACTTGGTGATGATGATGTTCGCTTCAGCGTGGTTTTAAGGCTGTGTTGTCTTCAGACCTCTTAAGACCTCTTAAAAAGCTGCTATCCGCTCTGTTTATAAAAACTCATGTTGGAGAGCAAAGCATGAACGGGCCTCTTAAATCGGTCACAGACTGCGCAGCTGTGGGAGAAGAAGAATCAAGTTTCCTGCGCAGTATTGCTCAGCGGCCTGTAGAGGCCTCTAAAAGACACAGTGACTTCCCGCCAAGCTTCAGCAGCAGAAGTGAGGGGAAAACAGACTCATTTGGATATATTGCAGAAAAATGTATACATAGTTGGGACACACAGTAATTTCAGATTTGATTGGTCAGTCACTATTTGCCTTGATTGTCCTGACCACATTTCACTGGCATGAGATGATTGAACAAGTAAGAACGCAATCTCAGATGAAAACAGTCCCAGCGCCTCAGAACGCCCGTTCTGACACTCCGGACGGAAGTGAATGGAATCTTTGCTGGTACACACATTGCTGAGACTGCTCCAAGGCTCCCGCTGCTCAGTTCCACGGATCTGTCACCCCGGAAACAGGACACGGACAGCGCCTGAAACAGTAAGTTGATCTCAGCCTTGTGGCCTTAATATGCAAAGTGGCAAGATGGTAATTTCCGCCAATAAGTTTTCCCAGCAAATCTTTCTCTATTGTGTAGTTTGCCAACGCAGCCCTGCCTTACCTCTTTGATTCATAAGGTTGAAAACCCCAGTTCAACCAAACCCCTAGCTTCGGAAAGTTGATATGCTATAGCTTGTAAATCTTACTTGTTGGGAAACTGTTGTCTTTTCAACCCTACTGATTTAATTACTTGATAAATAAATCACCAAAAATAATTTTGGTTTCTGGATTTTATGGTTATAGCACGAGTCACTAAACCGGTACTCTCTCTTCAGATTAAACAAGACACGATTTTGGAACATATATTTAGCCCTTTTTGAGTTGTTACTCTGCTGACCCGTCTTATGATATATTGCTAAATAACTCCTAAATCACAAAATTAAACATTTACCATTTGTGACCGTACACAGATATACTGTAAATAAGAAATAATAATTTCTCCCCAAACACTGACTCTATCTGACCAACTTAGAAAAACGAAGCTGCTTCCTGTTTATCGCCGCACAGCACTCACATCTTGTCTTGTTTACTCTAGTTATAGCCATATCTCACAGCGCCACAAACTTTACTATTACTAATACCAGTTTTTTCTCTTTTTTTTTTTTTTTCAGCCTCAAAATATTATTTTGAAGAAATAATAACAGACAATTACGGAGAAAATATTAGTTTTGTTTGCTCACATAGCAGACCCCTGTGAGCCAGGACCTGTGCATAGAAACACAGACCATCATCGCAGAACAGAAGCATCCCAAGGTGCTCCAAAGTGAACCATTCTGAGGGACCATAATCAGTCGAAACGTGGCTGTGGCCATCGATTCAATCGGGTCAAATCACTGGTGCCTTTCAGTGTGGAGTTTGCATGTTCTCACCGTGTCTGCATAGGGTTAGGGTTCCTACCACTAAAACATGTCCAACACAAGTCCCCTCAGTGGGACTTAATAACCTCAGCCTACCCAGGGACTATAGGTGGAAATTAGCACTTGAGCAACAACCTGGTACAATGTTTCTCTCCTGATAAGGTTAATGTATATTGTGCACTGTCCCTGTCTAAAATAAACTAACAAACAAACAAAATTGATTATTAAAATATTGTGTAAAATACTAGTCAACCCTGTAGTTTATACCTCTCATTAACTGCCACCTCAGAGTTACACAATGGAGGATGTTTTCCGGCTGACTGCACAAACAAATGGCAGCTGGTTAAGCAGAATGACACACAGAAAGCTCTCACACCTGCTTGACATTATCACCCTTACTTCATAACAAGGATATTCTTTGACCAACTATGGCAGGTGTAGCCGACAGGGGGAATTATAGTAGCCCTCTAATTTCCACGCAGCGAGGAATGAAATGAGGCTGAATCATCACTGGGAATCTCTGTTAATTTGAGTTTTCAACTAAAATGTAACTTTACACAAGCCAGTATTAACAGTTGTAAAAGAGTGTGCAAAATGATGAGCCATAAGAGTAGAGATAAGAACTCGACACTCTTGAAAGCCTGATTACTCTTGAGTTGTATCTGGAAGGGCATTTGAAACTTCTGCCAAATCAATTTACAAATCAATGAACTCATTGTGACCTTGAAGTAAAAGATACAAAAAATAAGTAAAAGTACTGTATATATCCAGTTGCTTTCCATCTCTAGTTATCCTTTGTTTGAGTCTTGTTGTGAAAGAAAACACACCAGGTCACTGGACACCTGATATTATGAGCTGGAGAGCTGCTGATTTATTAAGTCCCTTCAGAAGAGATATTCCTCCCACTGTGTGTAATGAGCCAGATGTTTTAGGAGAAGGAGAGGCCACCTCTCAGGGCTCTGCCACGTCTGTTAAATGACTAAAGGACAAACCAGCGCTCTCTGATTTGTATTCATCGTGACCTTTACACCAATTGTAGAGCTCTCGAGAACATCGACCTAGCCAGGAAGTGTCAGGGCAGATAGACAGTTAGAACCCGAGTGTATGATTTAAGAGGGACCTTTAAATAACCATTTACGTTACATGTTTTCATTAGAGGATAATAGACTTAAGAAAACATATTTTTGTTTCAAATATGACATTTTCCCACAGCCAAGTTAATCAGTTTTTATATCACAACACATTATTTTATTTTATATCAAATAAAATAATGGCCCTATACCTAATGTTTAGATGAGGCATGTGGATAGAGGTAGACTGGGGTAAGTTGAGACAACCATTAAATCTCAAAAGCTAACATTTGATTTGAATATTACATTCTAAATTGAAAACATAAAGAAAAATCATGAAGAAAAAAAAAAAAAAAAAAGCAATTTCATTCAGAGCTAAACTTTTTTGTCATGTTGCTTGGTCATTTTGCAAGATATAAAATATATATTAACAGTTTAGGTAAATTTCTTACCTAAAATATTTTATAATAAAGTGTATCCAAGAAAGTCACTATGGTAAGTTGATCCACCCCATTTAAGACAATGGCAAGACAAGTCTGTCAAATTACATTTAAAATTCAATCATTACTTTTATATATAAAAACCGTGGGTGGTCTTGTCCCTTTTTCTAAGCTCGGGTCCAGAGAGCTTGAGGGTTCTGCACAGTATCTTTGCTGTTCATAGCACTGCACTTTTCTGAACTGAGATGTTTTTTCCAGGGATCTGCTGTAGTCACTCCTCCAGTTTGGGGGTCACTGCCCCGAGTGCTCCGATGACCACGGGCACCACACCACATCTTGTGAAGCTTATTTATTCTAAAGTATAAATTAATGTTCTTACTTTGCCTGGAATGTTTTACGTTTTATTTAACATCTTCCTCGCCATTGAGACAAGCGGAAAACGCTAGCAGGTCAAGTTAAAAGTCAACTCTGTGGAAAGGCGACCGCACTTACAAGAAAGTTTTTCTAGTTCTTTTTTAGAAATACAAATAAATGAATTGTAGGTAAATTGAATGTCATAATGTGGAACATTCCAGCCAAAGCTATAACATCTCCATGGATACTCACATCGTGCACCTTTAACTAAAATAAACTAAATAGTTTGCATTATCATCTAAAAAGCCTGGTTTAATATTAAATCCAAATGTTTGTATCGGTTTTATAATCTTTATAGTTAATGGGCCACAGGATTATAATGAGTTTTCTTAAAGTGTAGCCTTCGACATCATCAAACAGAACACGCATGAGTGCAGCATTTGATAAATACTTTAAAGTATCTCAGTTATAGGGCTGAACCTGCAGTAACACACTGATCTCTGTAGTCCACCTGTATCTGTGGAAGTGCAGCGTCTCTGCAGATCAAACACAGGCTAAATGCAGGAAACATGTGCATAGCGGCTTGTCAGTGTCTATCATGTGCTTGGACAAAGATGCTCCAAGATTCACAGCAACGTCACATGTGGGTCGAGGTTGGACATAGACCTTAAGCTCCATGCGGAAAATGGCCAAGGAGATGCATTATCCATGAAGAGAAGTGACAAGCAGCTATTCATGGGTTATTAATATAGGCTATATAAATGTAAAGAGCAGAGAAGGCTCTGTTATTGGGCTGCAACTATGATTATTTGTTTAGGTGTCGACTAGTCAGCACTGTTGACTACTTAAACAATTATTTCTGATGTTTGAAATACAGTCAGTAATCAAAGCTAAAAGTTGACAAATGAAGGTGGTTAGAGAATATTTACTGAATTTGAATTATTATTAATAATCACAAAATAAATTACCTTTTTGGTTTAAAAATGGCATCGTCTTTATGTTAAAACCTGTTTTGACTACAAATGAGATGAGTTACAGTTGCCCTAATGGACTAGAGCTGATTGATTTGTTATGTATTTGCATTGCTAATTTTACCCTATTGTTCTGTCCATATTTTAAGTCAATCTTATTCCAACAATTTATTTATGCATCTTTTACTATTATTATTCATTGCTTTATTGCACTGTATCGCTAAAGAAAGTTCCTATAATGGGAATTTTGTTCACTGACAATGCAATGAAACCGTTCTGATTCTGATCGTAAAAGGCATACAGTCTTAAAATACTTAAACAGACTTGAAGATGTTCGTAGAAGAAAAACGCTATGTTACAAAAAATGTACCGCAACCTCCTTTAACAGTGCATCTGGAGAATGAAGATTGTGCGAACTTTAGCTCAAGAAGCTGCTCCCAAAATAGGATTAGTTCAGAGCTGGCAGAAGGAAGCCCGAAAGAGGCCGTTCCAGCCAAGGTGCCCTACAGGGGAAGAGGAGTGTGAGCACCCAACCTTTCAGCTGTCCAGGCAATGCATTAGCTTTCTACTGCAAAGCCAAAAAAATATATAAAAAAGAAGCTCAAATTACTCCAAATTCTCCCGCCTTCTAACAAGTGTGAATGTTTTGTCAGGGAGATTGACGACTGCCAAGTGGGTTGTATTCAATGAGTCCCAACACATTGTAATATAACCTCTATGAGAACATCCTAACAAACTATATTTGTTTTTTATTGACCTGGCTACAATCCAAATTTCCAGTTAGTGTTGTTTTATGGGTCTTTTTACCCCTACAGTATCAAGAAGTGAGCCAGGACTGCAGATACCACTTGGCAGCAAAATGTGTTTCCCTTACTCTTGGTAGATTAAAGAAAGAAAAAAGAAAGAAAAGAAAAAAGACATTTGTATTCGGTCATAAAAGTGTTTGGTGATTTGAAATATCTTCACCAACAAACAACTTGTCCTGATTTCTTCTGCTTTTACACAGAAACAAACCCCGGGGCCCTTGGCATGCATTCAGCTCTCCTCTTGGTTGCATTGCACATTGAAGAGTATAGTCACATGCATCAGTGATCAGACCACTCACTATGAATACATCATGAGTGAGCGCTTTCCAACAGATCCTCAGAGCTATTTGGACTCAATTACACCTGAATTAAGGTCTGCGTTCTTGCTAAGACTCAGGACGAAAGATGCATTTCAATGTATTGGGAGGAGAACACTGTTAAGGTCAGAGTATCTGCAAGTTACTATTCTGTCATCACTGTTTGATTTAAAGTGTGGCAGAAAAGATTTATTTTAAGGAGACATATTATTGCTTGGGATCTAGATCTCTGTATACTCTATGCAAAAGATGTCAGTCTGGTCACTGCCTCCTCTGCTGTGCCAAAGTCAGACAGAGTCAAGCAATCAGATTTGTTTATTTCAGTGATACATTGGAAATGGAGGAGCTGATTGGTCATCTATCATAGATAATTGGTCATCTATCATTTAGATCAAAATCAATCTTCTCTCACCTCAAATTAACTGTGTCTTATGCGTAGCTCATTGATTCTGCAGAATCCGCCCCTTGCTTTAAAAAAAGGTTTCCTTCACATGCTATTTTTGGCTGGCCAGGCCAAATGTTTTAGTTTCCTACAGTATTAATCTGTGGAATCATTATGTTACGTTTTATGTTTTTATGATCTTCATGAAAGAAACTACCCTGCTGACATGCTTGAAAGCTGCCCCTGTACGGTACATCACCGTAAACAAATCACAAGTGCCCCTCTGATTGACCAAGCTGACGGCCCGATTGGAGATAGCAGCAGTTCAATGTAACGAGCAGCAGATTTTTTTTTTCTTCAATGGGACAAAAACTGGCCAAGCGACGCTGCCGAGCGCTACTTGTATCACTGATTAATCGGAGCATGAAGTAAGTAAAGAGCAGTGGGCACGCATGGAGGGTCGGTGAAAATGGAGCTTTTAGGAGCAATGGCATCTTGAATGCTGGAGTATGAAAATGACTCAGACATACACGAATCACTCTAAAGCAACTTGGCTAAGTGAGAGAGAAACATTTACAAAATGGTTAGAAGCTCTTAAAAGCCAATTTAGCAAAATATGTTCCCTTTAAAGTGAAATTATACTAGATAAATACACACACACACACACACACACACACACAAAACAAAAGTTGGAGAGTAAATTCAACTGTATTCAAAACTTAAACACTTAAGGAATGAAAATAATAAAATTGTAAAAACTATTGATGAAATATTAAAATACAGCATCGTGCTTAAGGCCAAAAACACAATGCTGGCTTGTGATACATTATCTTATATTTAAATACATAATATTCAATAAGAATAATGTAAAACTGATAAGCACATTTTTTATAATAATATTCCATTCCATTCTGATTGTATTTGCCAGATCATGTTGATACATTTTTAACTCTGCTCTATGGACCATTTCTACTTTATTCAACACATTGTCGATGCTCGCAGCTGTTAAACCATAATAATATATGGTCCTTTATAAACGTAGCATTATACAATGGCTGTTAAATCTGACTATGTAAAAGGCCATTAAACGCATGATTAGACGCATGCACTTTCTGCCTCTTTGGCCCATCAATAGTGAAAAGGATGTACTATAAAAATCTCAGAGCACAATGTCAAAGAATAACCCAATGAAATGTAGACTAAATGTCTTTAATGATGAATTACAGCCCATTCACTATAGGCCCAGAAGTGCAGCTTTAATAAGTCATATATTCTCAAGTAGTAATTAGTTCTAAATCCTTTAGCGCTAATTTCTCACAGAGACTCCACCTGCTTCTCAATGGATCCAAACTTTTTTTTCCTTCAGATTTGTTTTACACCAACCACCCTTGTGCACAAGCCCACAGGCATGTGACTACTCTGTGTAGATAGTAGAGATATTTTATAGTCCAGGTGTCAAAACTGTCTCCAGTACATTACTCAAAGTGGTGCAGAAAACACGATGTAATAAGCAGAGAGTGTGTCTGTGCAGAAAGAGATTTAGCCCGCTGTTCACGCTAGCCTCACATGTGGACAATTTGATCAGATTGTTAGTATGGTTCTTTGTCAATGTGGACAGGCCGAAACAGCTTAAAACAATGCATTTTAGTCATATACTGTAGTTATCTATAGACAGGGTCAGCCCTATGTTGCCGGTACCTATATATCCCAGGAACTGCACCATGGCTGGATATGCTACTAAAACCATGCATTTATCCACAAATATTGGGGATGTGGAACTGTACCAGTAGCATAGTATTCTATTAACATGCATGGAATAGATGCAACGGGGAATACCGGGACTTTTTTAAATATGAGTTGAGGTAGGTCCCCCATTCATAGAAAAGGAGAAACACCCCTATAGTCTGTAGTCTGGTGTGATCATAAAAAAACATTAGTGTCCAGTTTAAAAAAGAGAGAAATAGTTTGTAGCCCGTCATTAAAGGGGCAGTATGCATTTTTTAAGTAAAATCTGTTTTTCCCCAGTACATTTTAAACGCAGGGGTGCACGGTGGCAAAGGCGCACTTGCCTCCCAAGAAGGAGATCATGGGTTCGATTCCCGGATCAGACCAACATCACATGATCTCTCTGGGTTGAGTTTGCATGTTCTCCCCGTGTTACCGTGGATTCTCTCCGGGTTCTCCGGCTTCCTCCCACCATCCAAAGACATGCATGTGTTAGGTAAAAATTTGTAACTCTAAATTGGCCCTAGTGAATGAATGTGAGAGTGAACTGTCTGTAATGTCTATGTCTCTGTGTTGGCCACTGTCCAGGATGTACCCCGCCTAAGGCCCGAAGTCACTGGAATAGGCTCCAGTCACCCGCAACCCCGAAAGGGAACAAGCGGTAGAAAATGGATGGACATTTTAAACGCATCCATTTAGGTTAAAATGCTGCCATTGTGCGCTCTCTGCATCAGAGCATCATCTGAGCATTTTATTCTCCACAAAGCAGGAAGTAAACTATTAGCATGCTAGCTGTTGTTAGCTTTACCGTGACATCAAAACTCGCGCTTGACCCAGAGTTGGGGAAAGCACTTATAAACTCATTGCGGTATGTTATTAGGATGCTGAGAATGCATTAGGTAAGTGAGGAACACATGTGGACAGCTGCAAAAATTAACAAGCTCTGTTTATCTGTTTTGTAAAAATCAGGTGTAATCGAAACAATAAACATTTAAATCTTGCACCTTTCATTCATGTCATTTATATTATTCCTAATGTTTTATGACAGAAAATTAAAATAAAAAAATACCTTTTCCAAACCTCAACACAGATCAGTTATTATATTTCAGCCCAGAAGTATTAAATGTACTGAGGTATTAAATGTGTCTGATCATACTTCAGCAGTGTGATTCATATTAAAGTTACACATTGAGCTTCTTTGGTTGCTCTACTTACACTCTTTGCTCTTTATGGACTATGAATACTTGACTAATGTTCTTCCATCACATTTCCATCCCAAGTTCCTCCCATCTTAAAAGGTAATCAAAAGTAATACTGGCCGTTGTGGAATGTGTTGTGGAATTAAATATTTAATACAAATAGCCTATTACGTTTTATCAATATTTCAGATCTGTGAAAGAGCTGAGATGAATGAGACTTGGGGATTTGGATATGAAATGGGTGCCGTGTGCAAAAGCATGCCTGTCAAGAGCAGGGGGATTTCTAATGTTATTAAAATGATTAAAATGTGGATGTCATCTTCTATAGCCTCTGTACACATCTGGGACTAACAGTAAATGCCACACATATTTTATATATCAGTATGTTTACAAAGGATTCCAGCTCCTATAGATCCACACATATTGGACACAGTCACCTTAGGCCATTCATGTTTTATACATGCTTCTTTCTCCTGGTATGCCTCATGTCAATACACAGTGTCTGAGCGCTCTTTAATAAGGTTTGCCAGGCGCTTTAAGAGAAAAGGGGAAACAGAGAGGAAGAGCTGGGAGCCACACGCCTGTCAGCCCCACGCCACGTCCGATGTGCAGTCACTATGGCTTTGACTCACCAGGCCCATGCAACCAGGAGAGTAACAATTAGTCATTTTAGGTCATTTTAAAATGACACTGTTAATTAGCAATGGGTTGATCAAAAGTCTTCTCTATAAAGGAATATAAATACGTAGATTATGAAAAAAGTTTATTCAAGCCCTAACAATGAGGGTCTATTTTTGACTTAAATGAGTACAAACAATTGACTGGATTCTTTGTGAAGCTGAGACACTGTAGTTTTGGCCTCTGATATATGATTTACTGCAAGTTCTACACAGAGAAAAATCAGATTTTTAGGTTTATTTTTAAAAGTTGTGGATTTTGAGTACAAACTGACCCTGATTCATTCAAGAAAGGTTTATTTGACTGAGTCTTTTTTGAAGTTTAACTTGCCAAAGTGCTTGATATTTTTCTTAAAAAAGGAATACATTAAGAAAGAGTCTGAGGGAGGGCCCACCACTTCTTTAACATACTTTTTCAACTTTTTTACTTGGACTCTAGTTCTTAAATCCCACATTTAAGAACTAGAGTCCAAGTTCTTAAATTGCATTAATTTCAGTTCGATTGGCAGCAGTTGCTCAGTGTTTGCCCACTGACTTTACTGATGATGCGTCCAATGGAGGTAGAAATGATAAATTAAATGATTGATGTGACCATTTAGGTCCATTTAGAGTTGTAGCTTGTGGTAGATGATGCTGAGGTTGAGAAAAGTAAAGCTACTACTGGTAATTTATTTCTTGTTGCACACCCATTTAATTTCAATTTGTTTCATATGCAATATTATTGCCAATGAGGACTCAGCATGAAACCAAGTCACCAACATCAAAGAGTTACATTCTAATGAGCGCACTGTAGGAATTTTGGCCCGACAAATATTATTTAATTTTTATCTTTTAAAAAAACACAAGAAATGTAGTTTGAATAATTTTATTGTGCACTTAATGTCTTGGTCCTATTTTTGACTTGTTCTTTTCTCCCACCTTGCCCTCACCTCCTCCCTAGATTTCTGTTTGTAATTAGGCAGTGCGTTTTTAGGCAACAATGGACCTGAAAACAAGGAAGGAACAGCTCTACCCCTGGGATTGATGGTGTGAGAAGTTGATGCCATGGCGCCGGTGCACAAATTATCCCTCTATGATATCTCAATTAACAACACTTCCATTACATGATGCCCGCCACTGCTGTCTGCCATAATTATATGTAAGAATCGAACACCTCACCCCAAGCTGCATCCGAGCATCACAATTATCTTATAGCGCTTTTTGGCAATGTAGCGTCTTGTTTTGATTATGTAATCATCTCTGTTATGTTGGTGGTGAGTGAGCTACAGCTGAATCTCAGAGCATTGTGGAAGCTCACTGTTGACGTTTGACCTACTTGTTTGTTTTCCACGGCTGTGAACCAGACTCTGCGGCCTGTTCCCAAATATCCCGAGTGCATAGAACACAGTCAGGGATGGAAAAGTCAAGATTGCCCTGTTTACTTGTGCAAATGTGTCCGGGGGGCGTGGAGGATGTGCCAGCTCAAATAGACTCCCACAGTGAGTGGCCAAATATTGAAATCTCAGCCAATGTCAGATGTGGAGTGTGTGGTTTTATGCCTTTTATGACTCAGTAATGAGATGAGTCCCCCCTTCAAAGCTTCACACAATCATTTACATTGAGTGTCTTTAGTAAAGTAATGTCTTTAATAGAGTAATGTGATTTAATACAGCCATGGTTCAGCATTATTGCCCAAGTCCCCGCCTGTATAAATGGAGAAACATCACAAAGGAAATCCAAGTGAATGCAAATGTATATAACTACAATGGAGATTTTATTAACAGCATTGTAGAAGCAGCAGTTAGAGAGCATAGAGAGTCACAATTAATATGTCAAGACTTGGTTAATTATTAAGTCACAATGGAATTCAAGAACAAGAAAAAATATAGCCGCAAGCGGCAATTATCGGCCCTCGCCACGCCGCAAGAGGAGGGGGCGCTAACGCGCCCCAATTGTCCTTTTACGCCTACTGCTCTTCTCCCCTTTGTTTTACCATCAAAAAGCAATTTTATTTTGAATTCTTGGCAAAATGTGCGGCTTTGCCGCACAGACACCGTGACTCTTTGAATAAAAATGTGGATAACTTTTGATGATGAGTCTCACCAAATTTCAGGTTAATCCGGCTAACGCCCTGGGAGGAGTTTGTGAAAGTCTAAAGTGTAAACATGTTCTGGCGATTTCCCCATTGGAATTACATGGGAGGTTTCGGTCATCGCTACGGCAAAGCCATAACAATTATGACATGGGTCTCATTGACTTTTTTGATGGGGGTGCCAAAATTGAGTTGTGTGTCAAATTTCATAAAATTTCGCAAAACTAAACATTTAACCTCCATATAAAATCTGTAGGGGGCGCTGTGGCGCCAAATTAATTTCTTTCACTTCAAGTAGGTTTAGGGCAAAGAGTTTAACAACTGATTCTAATTTGACGAAATTCGGACTTTATCTGAATGTTAAATTTGGGAGATTTGTGAAATTCTCGCTACATTTTGTGGCTTCGCCGCACAGAGACCGTGACAGGTATCAATGTAATTTGAATAACTTTTGATGTCCCACTCCTCAGTAGCATTTTCACCAAATTTCAGCTTTTTAGGGCCAACGCCCTGGGAGGAGTTCGTAAAAGTACGACGTTTGGAAAAACTCCGAGTCATATTTAGCCATTTTTGAAGCAATATGGCCGACATTTGGTTGGGCGAACGGCGTTGCCGTAATAATATTTTTTACTTCTCTTGTCACCATCTACCTCTGCGCCGAATTTCATGATTCTACGATCAGATTTTTTTTGGACAGGTTTTGTGTTGCTATCGCATCATTTGTGAGGATGAGACTCACCCAGGTTCACAAAGATTTTCAATTTTCTATTTCTCATATGACATCATTTAACCTTCATGAGTGTGTATCAAAAGCCTTATCTCTCAAAAGTTATGCCTTATACTTGGCCACTCCGTGCATCCTTGATCATGCTAATCTCAGAGGAGACAAATAATAATGATGCGGTAAGAGGTTGGATGGAAACAGAATATTCACCCTAAAATAAATAAATAAATAAATAATAACTAAAGAGGGGGAAAAGGAACACATTTTTGGCGTTTTAATGCATAAGGCTTTGACTTCCTATAATCCATGTGGATCAACCAATCACAGCCCTTCCCTATAAGGAAAACTTATTACATACAGCTTTGAACTGCTGAGGTGTCTTTTGTGATAGTTTATTGAGCCAGTAAATATATAAATGCAAAATGATGACCATGATCATCTCCGCAGAACCTCGAATGGTTCAAGTCTGCGTGAGAACAGGGGAACATGAGGCTGACGGAGAAGCATAAACCCGCCTTTATTCACGACCATGGACGATGACGGACAAAAATAAAAAATAAAACCTCCATGCTTACCCTGAACAAAATCAGAAAATGAACTAAAGTGAACAAATCCCAAACCGTGAGTAAATAGTGCTTTGTTTACCAATTGCTATATACACGGTTAGTTATTGTGGTGTCACAAGGTCGGCAGTCAGATCTTGTGACTGCGACAGCACCGCAGTGCTTCGCTCTTCATGTGAGTGACATGCTGCAACCAGACCACTCCAGCACCGCAACGTGTGCTGTGTCTGTGAGCCCAGTGTGAGAGCTTCCCAGATTCAGGTAACTTCATACCAGCAGCCCCCGACTAAGACCTTACAGTTTTAACAGAAAATAATTACAAAGACATTCTTCTCGCACTAAACCAGCTGCAGAAGCATTTTTTTTTACATAAGATAAGATAAGATAATCCTTTATTGTCCACAATGAAAGTGAAGTGCTGTCAGGTCAGGTTGTCAAAGCACAAATACTCAACAACACAGTCACTGTGAAGAAAGAGGTTTTGTATTTAAACAAATCATTCACAGTGGATACACAACCTGCTGTGTCCATTGCTTTTCCTGAAATGCTTAAATGTTGTCATGATTTTTATACCAAGAAAAACCTCAATACCAATTTTAAGATAGCAATTAATATATTAATTAATTAATTAATATATTATTGTTGTTATTTATGTATTTGTTTTAAATAATTATTTTGTTTATTTGTATCTGTTTAATTACATTAAATATTTAAATACTTAATATTTAATCAGTATTTATTAAATGTAATATTAGCTTATGGTCTTGAAAAGCCAACCATTAAGTTTTGTTATGTTCCATTATTGCACGCACATTTAGTGCTTGGATAAAATGTGCACTTCTGGTTTTAATCTGATTAATACTGTCGATCATATTTTTGATCATTTCGAGGTGTTCATTGCAAACCTCCTGTGTGAAGTGATGGGAGCGGGGCTTACACAGCTCTCATTTCCTTTTGTGATAAAATGTGAATATATGATTATATTTCTGTGATGTATTTTATCTGCATAATAGTGATATTTTATCTGCATCATTAGTCTAAGAGAAGAACGGGTGTGTGACAAACTGCATTTGTGAAGGGGTCGTAAAGATGGGCCAAAGGATGTTTACCCGAGGGGGGGTGACAGCCCAGAGGAGTTTGGGTAATGTTTACCCAAGGCTTGATCTCTACGGAAAAATACCAAGTGCCTTGATGTGAAGCTGACCAATGAGAAATGTGACCCGCCTATTCCAGAATATCTAATAAAACCAACCAGCATGGGAAAAAACGGGGTGAGACGCAGGAGGATCACGCAGGCTGCTTACAACAGCTTGCGTGATCAGTCCCCGCGTTTTCTCCCAAGCTTGCCATATAAATGGCAAGATATGGTCTGATATTTCTGTGTCGTTTCATATTCTAAGTTGAATTGTGTTCTCGATGTGTTACGGAATAGCATCGGTGTATGTCTAATTCCATGACATTTTCTGGTCCTTCGAGCCGGATGACAAGCAGCCCCTTCGCGGAGATTGACGGGTGAATCGGTGAAAGTCTGTGTGCACAGCAGAAGGAAGTCCACTTTTCCCGTGGCCGCCCATCGCACCTCATTCTCCGCGAGGAGAGCGCGTCGTTTCGAAGCAGCAGGAGAACACAGGCGACAAAGAAGGTCAGACAAAACTTTGTGTGTGAAAGAGTTATAGCCATAAAACGTTTTATGCATTAGTTTGATATTTACTGGAAAATTATCGTGGGCTTTTATGCACAGTTAGGTGTTACTGAGGAAATGCCCAGTTAGGTATTACTGATGAAATGCCCAGTTAGGTATTACTGAGGAAATGCCCAGTTTGATATTACTGAGGAAATATCGTAGGCTTTTATGCCCAGTTAGGTATTACTGAGGAAATGCCCAGTTAGTTATTACTGAGGAAATGCCCAGTTAGGTAATGCCCAGTTTGATATTACTGAGGAAATATGTGTGAATGTAAGCGCTGTGCACGAGCGAAGTAAGTAAGAGAGAAGTGTGAATGTGTGAATGAGGATTAATAAGTGATTAACTAACAAGTGCGAATCACAATTAATCATACAAGGGTCACGAGGCGTTATTCTGAGAGATCTAAAATTTGCAGTCATGGGTGAATCTTAAACACCACGTTTATGTCCGGAGGAATCTAATAAGGAATTTTCTCTAGAAGCTTGACATTGACCGTGACTGTAAAGCAAGTAGCATTTCTCTCAGACGACCGAGACCACATAATGCCAGAATTATCACCCCAAACTGTAAAAAGACAAAGGAAAAGTCATAAGAGGATTTTGGAGGGAGACTTCCAGCGTGCTCAGATGACGTGGCAGAGAGGGGGAGATAAGGGGGGTCAACAAGGCAGGAGAATGGGGAGAAAGCAGTTCAGAGGACGCTCTGAACGGGAATGAATTAGGAACTAAACTCAGATGGTTTTAAATTTTAGTATTTGAGAGCTCTGTAGAACAAATTTTAAGGGTTTTGTTTGATTGACAACAATAAATTATAAATATTTTATTAAACTTGATAAGAGATGAAGATTAATTCAGATTTTCATAGATGGCCAATATTTTGGGGAATGTGATCACAAGACAGGACACTTCCTGTCCCCGACATAGAATACAAAAGTTGTGTTTTTACGGTATCGTGTTTTTTGTGTGCACAGAACAAAGCTACGTTTTGTTTTGTTTTGTTTTATTTTTGGACTTGACGAAAATTATCTTTTTGACTTAATGCATGACTAGATGAAAGTACAGGACGAAAAGACAGAAGTGTTTTTAAATTTAGAATCAAATACAGGCACAGGCCTGGAAATGATAATGTGGGTAAATGAGTGACTACTGAAGTTTTTGGACATAGAACGGGCAGTAAGTAAAGTGATAGTAAAAGTTATATCAGTAACTTATTTATTTGTATTATCATGAGGAAACCTCGTATTGCGATGTAGACGTGAGGGAATAAGTTAAATAGTGACATCTAATGCCGTCCCAAGACATGACTGTGTGTCATTAACAAGGGCAATTGACGCAGAAGTGGGGGAACATGGGACATACATGTGTTCATTAACTAAAGGAAAACGACACCAAGTCATAAAAGATAGTCAGAGATAAGTGGCTATTGACTGGCAAAGAATCTGGAGGACTCAGGATGGAGCAGATGTTGTTATCTTTACGGATCACAGGGACACCAAGAGGTTATACCTCAGGGGGGGTTGACTGATGAGTAATAAGAAAAGTTAACATTAACAGGGAAAGAATTTGACATTCTAAAGTAAATACCTGAAGGATTGGTGAGATTCAATCAAGAATTGAATAGATTTAAATTAGACAATATCATCTAAATTTAGACGCTATAGAAGTTATGAAAACCAGTGATAACAGGACTTAAACATTGTAGGACTCAGGACGGAGGCAAGAAATGGTTAGACTACAAGAAAGAGAGAAAGTAAAAGCAGGTTACAAGTGAGGGTAAGAGTAAGTGAAAGAGAGAAAGAAAAAGCAGGTTTAGAAATTTGGAAATGGGTGTTTCCTCCATTACAAGAGGAAGACAGAGAGAGACAAGAGGAAGACAGAGAGAGACAGAGGGGAAGACAGAGAGAGACAGAGGGGAAGACAGAGAGGAAGATGATGCGTTACAAAGAAAAGACAAGAAAGTAGGCAACAAGGGGAAAACAGGTTGATAAAATGATGTGCCTTATAACCAAGGGGAAGGTTTAGAATCATTTTTGATTTTTTTATACACATATAGACTTGCTAGAACAAACTAATACACAAAGTTTGTAAAGCACCACATGAGCAGGTGTGAGAGATTGAGTTTGAAACTCACCTGAAGCACATATAAAAGATTAGAACATATTACATTAGATGGGTGATTTTATTCAGGCCACACAAACAGAGGAGATGTGAAATTTGATGTTAATACTCTAAGTTGTGACCCTTATGGCCAGCTCAACGGGGGAATTATTGAGATAATTATTATTGTTTGATGTATTTTGAATTGCACACACACACACACACACACACATACATACATACGCGCGCACACGTGGACACCAGAATTTTAGAGTTTGATACTTTTAGAGTTTGAAACATTTAGAGTTTGAAACATTTAGAGTTTGAAACATCTAGAGTTTGAACGAATGGTGGTAAAACAGATTTACAAGTTACAGATCGCAGAGGCAGTGTCGGATTACAGACACACAGGGGGGAGCCCAGCGCCTTTGAGGGGCTCAGCCAGGGATGTGACCACTGAACTGTGAAAGGTCAAGAGGTGACTTTGCGGAGTTGGAGTGACAGACGCAATTCCATCTCTTCCTTGATTACATCCTGGATTAGTGAACGTTGTAAACTATCTGGATTATTGAATTTTGTTTAAATGTAGTAGTTTGAGAAATGGGCAAAGCCATATCTCAAAAAGGAGGGATATGTACGTGTAAACAAATATTCCAAATCAATAATTACTAAAAACAAGAAACAAGAAAACTGTTTGAAATACACTGAACTGTCGAAAAGACTTTGTTTATCACCGCAGCAGAACGTGTTGGAGATGTGGTGTTTACAGAGACGAGCCAAGTGGACGAGCCAAGTGGACGGAGCCACACCGTGTCGTCCTCATCAGGGGGGGACGAGAACATGGGTGCTCTCATGGGAAAGTGAGAGAAATGTCTGGACAAGACAGCGGCAGATCCATAACATCGCAGACGCAGGACTTCGTTTGTATGAGTTTTGTCCAGAGTCTACGGTAGAGTACGATACTTTGCTACAATGGACGGGAGACAGATTCTACAGTGCGTAAAGCACTATACTCTGCTACGATGAACGAGAGCCAGTGGCTACGGTGCACAGAGTACCATACTCTGTGGAAAAAGAATCAACAGTTATTATCATCACAGCGATGACGATAATATGGGTGCTGAACACCTGTATTATGCACCGGACAATCGGGACAATCGGGACAATCGGGACAATCGATCAACATACACACACATGGAATAGAGGGAAGAAAATAAGTGATCAACTTGAAAGGTTATGAAATGTACAATTGACATGACAGTAGCTGAAGAAACACAATGGCATATTGTTGCCACAGTTGTTTGCACTAACTAAGAGAGTGCCTTTTTTATCTGCTACAACATAACTACATGCAATGTTAATGAGATTATGAATTGAGATGGGAAATGTACCAGTTCATATGTGTCATAGGTGTGACCGAAGCGAGCACAGGAAGAAGGTCTCTTAAGAAACCAAGCGATGACGTATGGTGGTGTGGGGATACAGTGCTGAGAAGGCACTTGGAGGCAAAGGGTGTAGGACGTTGTGCCTATGTATCTCTTTTGTGATCAGCATCACCCAGAACCATACCGCAGGGTCAAGGTCGAGAGGTTAGTGGACAGTCTGGTTCCAGTAGCACCTGATACTACGTATTTGATTCTATTGGGGTGTCCAGAGAGGTCCCTGACGAGTCAAAGTGACTGACCAGAGAGCAGCGGGTTTAAGGGCTTTCCGCTTGTACTTCTATATTTCCCATCACACCGCACAAATTATAGACAAGATAAATTGTCTGTTTGTCAAATTACAGAGATTGACCAATCTGACTCAAAATTTAGGACAATAATATAGACATGTAGACATGTTGTGGGCTGAGAGAAAAGAAGTGTGTTCAATGTTGAGAACTGTGCATAAACCTTTTTGAGTGTAAAAGTGTCATTTTAACACCTATATGAAAGACATGTTGAAAACTGAAAAGAGTAATGTGTTTGGCATATGAGACAGTAGACTAATGCTTTGATAAACAGGAGGGAAATGTGATAAAATGTGAATATATGATTATATTTCTGTGATGTATTTTATCTGCATAATAGTGATATTTTATCTGCATCATTAGTCTAAGAGAAGAACGGGTGTGTGACAAACTGCATTTGTGAAGGGGTCGTAAAGATGGGCCAAAGGATGTTTACCCGAGGGGGGGTGACAGCCCAGAGGAGTTTGGGTAATGTTTACCCAAGGCTTGATCTCTACGGAAAAATACCAAGTGCCTTGATGTGAAGCTGACCAATGAGAAATGTGACCCGCCTATTCCAGAATATCTAATAAAACCAACCAGCATGGGAAAAAACGGGGTGAGACGCAGGAGGATCACGCAGGCTGCTTACAACAGCTTGCGTGATCAGTCCCCGCGTTTTCTCCCAAGCTTGCCATACAAATGTCTGATATTTCTGTGTCGTTTCATATTCTAAGTTGAATTGTGTTCTCGATGTGTTACGGAATAGCATCGGTGTATTTCTAATTCCATGACACCTTTTCTCCCTTCTCTGCTTCACTCTGTTTTGAGCTGAAACCTCTGACTTTCACCAATAATTCATAATACCGCAGGTGTACTCCGCAAAGCTCACGAGTGCCTTAATATCAAAAACAAATACACCCACAATAACATACACATTAACTCAAATGGACTGAGAGTGGAACAAAACCAGGAAGTGACCATGAAATGAGCGACTCAAACTTGATGGGACAAATGACACACAGAAAGGCGTGAAAGTAACAGGAGCAGTTTAAAGTCTGGTTTAATTAAAACTTATGATAATCACAAAACAAATATCACAGTCTCCAGTGATTACTTACAAAATAAACAATGTTTTAAAGCTAAATGGAACCAAACATAAAAAAAATAACGCACTGGTGTTAACATGGGAAAGTGGCCTATATTCAGTCAGAAATAAGCTGTTAAGGTAAATATGATGATGTCATGCCTTTCAGAGCCTGGGTTTATAAAACAGCAGATATTTTTATCATATTTTCTTTTTCCTGGACATTCCATTCCGAGCGCTCCAGGGCATTCAGCCTGCCTCCTACTCACTTGTCCTCCTGACGTGAAATCACATGTCCGTGCTCCAGCTCACACTGAGCCCGCACATGTGAGGCAGGTTGTGCACATGTGAGGCAGGTTGCGCACACGTGGGGCAGGTTGTGCACACGTGGGGCAGGTTGTGCACGTTTGGGGCAGGTTGTGGGGTAAATCCGTAAATGCCAGAAAATGAATCCAAACACGACTAAAGTCCCTATTGTGACGAGGATCACGCAAGGATCATGGTCTTTCTGGCCACGTCGCTCATTCAGGCAGTGCCCAGCCGGGCACCAGACACTCGCTGTCGAGCACCCACCCCAGGCCTGGCTCCAGGATGGGGCCCCGGTAGCGCCATTCCAGGCGACGTAACTGGCCTCCTTGTAGCACTCGTCATAAGGGGCTTCTGAACCGCTCTTGGTCTGACCCGTCACCTGACCTGTTTGCCTTGGGAGACTCTACCAGGGGCATGAAGCCCCCGACAACATAGCTTCTGGGATCATTTGGGGGCTCAAATCCCTCCACCACGTTAAGGTTGCGGTTCAAGGAGGGGCCTGGGGTGTTTCCACTGTGCAAACTGATCTGTACCACCCGGTTCCCAGGGATCCAAAGTGGGCCGCAAGTGGTACTAGTCTCTAGAGGTTGCTATCTCCTGATGATTGGACAAGAGAGAACCTGGAGAGAACACATAGTCAGATAAGATAAGTTTCATAATAATGAAACTTATCACCAAAAACAGACTTGATCTTGGGATAATCTGTTGCATTTCCAGTGATGATAACTTTATTTGTTGAGTTGACAAACATAAAATGCTAGTGCTAGTGCAAAATATTACAGGTCGTAATTGGGTGACATCAGCTGTGATCCAGGAGCTGTATTCTCAATGTTGAAATTTTGCAAACTGTTTCCAACACAAAATCATGTTACTAGGAGAGGTATAGATGAATTACAGCCAATTTCTTGAGCAAGGTAAAATGCCAGCCACTCTGTGTACACCCTCATGGTTCCTATGCTAATCCTAATCCAACACATTTCCACTATTTTTGCTATTTCCACCAGCTTCCATCTGGGCTGGAGCGTCTGGGCTGGAGCTCAGGGGAGACAGACCTTGCAAACCATTGGCTATTGTTACATGAAGTTATGGAAGAGTGACTGGACCTAATCTAAAGAGAAATTATACCCATAGATAAGATGAGATACGATAAGATAATCCTTTATTGTCCCACATGGGGAAATTCCATTGATGCAACGCAGGTAGATACAGAGGTAGATACAGAAGAAAAGAGGAGAAATTCACAATGAAAATCCCGTGCCCTGCTGCTCACCGTTGGAACAGGGTAATAGGAGAGGAGGGAGGGAGGAGGAAGGAGGCAGGCCCCCACCAGCACACAGGCGGTGAGCTGGAGAGATGGAACTCATACAAAACAATCTGGCAGCTCGGACCTGCCAGAATCAGCACACAAAGTTATGCACACTACGCTAAATATCACAAACGCATGCAACTGAGGAACTGGCTGTACTAAGGAGACACTTGCTGGTTTCATTGTTTTAGCCTGTACGCTTGTCTTATCCACGGGTTTCAGAGTGATGGAAATCTAGCACAGTTGCTATAGCAATTAAAACTGGGGTAACTGTTTTTTTGTGTATTGGTTAATTCTGTGTTTTCCTCCTAAGAGTACATTGTAAAAGTGGCATGTTGTGACAAAATCAGACCACTTTCAACCATGAAGTAAGACCTGAGAGCAGCACTGTGATTGGCTACACTTGGGTGGTCCACCCCAGTTTCACCTCACTATCTGAAAAATATACTCTAAAGTCTGAAAATGAATGCAGGTGAGTGCAAAGAGAACTAGGGACAAGCAGCTAGATTTTAATACCTGAAGAGGCTAATTTGCCCTGTCAAAATAGCCACTACTTGCTTAAGGTGTATGGAAGTCTCCTCTAAAGCGTCAAAAATAGTCCAGTCCAGAAGTTAATATTGATTTATTTGGCCCACCTTAGTCACAATAACACCTGTTCACCTTATTCCTGAAGCACGTCTGAGCGCTGCCATAATAATTATGACATAATCCTTCTTTCGGTTGTATTAGTTAACATAAGGCTGTCGACCTTGAGAGAACATACAGTAAGTTCTACACAGACTAAAACGCCATTTTCGGACCGCCCAGGGAATGTATCTTGGTGGTAAGTTAATTTACATGTCAGAAAAAAGCTTGACAAACATTGACACAACCAAGATTACAACAGCAAATTTAGAACATTAGGAAAATAATAAATAAAATCTGCCATGGAATTTAAAAAAAAAAACAAGCTTTCATTGAATTGGAATTTTTACAAGAGATTTTGTTTTTGCAATATTGATTATTGCGTTAGCCAATATTGCGATATTGATGTGTTGTGATATTGTACAGTCCTTGTGCAGTCACATACCATGGATGCAATGTCACCATTCACAGACACCATTTATACCTATAGCCAAAAGGGCAAACTTCATTATCTATCTAACGAGCACAACCAGATTAGCATATTCTCCTAGTGATGGTCAGAACAGACCCAGGCACCGTCGCAAGTCCACTGTTCGTGCAGCGTCTATGTTCTGGATACAGAGAATAAAAAACTATACATTAACGCATAACATTTCCCTGAGCGCATTTGATCATTAGAAGGTCAGATTCACTGTTACAGCAAGAATAGTGACGTCCATTATCTGTATCATATCAATAACCAGCTCATTATTTCCTAAAACAATAAAAACAACGAGGGGTCATTTCAACAGCGGGGGCTTTCTGAGGTCAGATGTTCTGGGACTGTTTTAAATGACTGTTTACAGCTGATAAGTGCTTTGAAACCATCCATATATCCACTATTACTTCTCATCTGTGTAAAATTGCAGTGTGGAAACCTTAATTATGCTTCGGAATAGTAATGATGTCTGCCAACAGGTAATTTGCCAGGAATTCTTTGACAGCCTTAGACTGAGATTGTGTGGCCACTGGAGGTTTAACAGAGGATTACTGACACTGAACAGACATGCACTACTACTACTACTACTACTACTACTACTACTACTACTACTACTACTACTACTACTACTACTACTACTACTACTACTAATAATAATAATAATAATAATGATGACAATAATAATAATAATAAATATAGCCGCAAGCGGCAATGATCGGCCCTCGCCACGCCGCCGCCGCCACGCCGCAAGAGGAGGGGGCGCTAACGCGCCCCAATTGTCGTTTTAGTACGCCTACTGCTGAATCTGTGACGCTGTCACATCTTCTCCCCTTTGGTTTACCATCAAAAAGCAATTTTATTTAGAATTCTTGGCAAAATGTGTGGCTTTGCCGCACAGAGACCGTGACTCTTTGAATAAAAATGTGGGTAACTTTTGATGGTCCACCACTGAAGATGAGTCTCACCAGATTTCAGGTTAATAGGGCTAACGCCCTGGGAGGAGTTTGTGAAAGTATAAATTGTAAACATGTTCTGGTGATTTCCCCATTGGACTAACATGGGAGGTTTTGGTCATCGCTACGGCAAAGCAATAACAATTATGACATGGGTCTCATTGACTTTTTTGATGGGGATGCTAAAATTGAGTTTTGTGTCAAATTTCATATAATTTCGCAAAACTAAACATTTAACCTCCATATAAAATCTGTAGGGGGCGCTGTGGCGCCAAATGAATTTATTTCACTTCAAGTAGGTTTAGGGCAAAGAGTTTAACAACTGATTCTAATTTGACGCAATTCGGACTTTATCTGCGCAAACGGCAGAAATGTTAAATTTGGGAGATTTCTGAAATTCTAGCTACTGTTTGCGGCTTCGCCGCACAGAGACTGTGACAGGGATCAATTTCAACTTTTTAGGGCCAACGCCCTGGGAGGAGTTCGTAAAAGTACGACGTTTGGAAAAACTCCCGAGTCCTGCTTAGCCATTTTTGAAGCAATATGGCCGACATTTGGTTGGGCGGACGGCGTTGCCGTAATAATATTTTTTACTTCTCATGTCACCATCTACCTCTGCGCCAAATTTCATGATTTTACGATCAGATTTTTTTTGGGCGAGCGGAAGTGGCGAGCGCTTTGCGCTCGATTTCGTGCGCACTATGTGCGCACTTTCGCAGCCGTGCTTTGCACGGCCTTACAGGACTAATAGGCCTCTCGCCAGCTTGTGGCGCTCGGGCCTAATAACTAGAAAATTTGCAACGGCTGAAGCCATTGCTAGAGAGTCTGCGTCTCTCCCTCCCTATAAATGTGTATAAATGTGGTAAAATGGTGTAATCTGTCATTATTCTGTTTCACTTTGTGTCCCAGATACTTCTCCAAAGAATGTGATACAAGAGGGAAAGATATGCTGAACAGTATGTTAAGTCCAGGAGCTGCGAGTGTTGTTTGCGTGTCAAAAAGCAGAAAATAAAACACATTTGGTGAAAACATGTTTGTGTCTGTTTCGAAAAATTGTAAAGGCAAAAGTAATGCACGTCCTCTGGACAAGTGCCGCTTAGAATTATTATTCTTTAGACTTTATTTTTTAGTCTTTATTCTTTAGACTTTATTCTTGTAGTCTCACTCCATTTTTGCAGTTCCTCCTCTTTATTTTCCTGCCTCTGGACAGGCGAAGAATAAAGTCTCTTTAATTATAATCACGAATAAACGTGATTATTTTGCATAATCACGTTCAGTATACAATTATATAATTAGAGTATATATATTGCATCGATGTATATAAAACACAAGATAGTCTTACCTGTTGTTGACAGAGATCCCAAACTACTCAAGAATAAAGCCTAAAGAATAAAGTCTACCTCTCTCTCTCTCTCTCTCCCTCCCTCCCTCTCCCTCTCTCCCTCTCTCTCTCTCCCCCCCCCCCCCCTCTCTCTCTCTCTCTCTCTCCCTCCCTCCCTCTCCCTCTCTCCCTCTCTCTCTCTCCCCCCCTCTCTCTCTCTCTCTCTCTCCCTCTCTCCCTCTCTCTCTCTCCCCCCCTCTCTCTCTCTCTCTCTCTCTCTCTCTCTCTCTCTCTCTCTCTCTCTCTCTTGCTGGACTGGCTCCGTCACAAAATTCTAAAGAATAAAGCCTAAAGAATAAAGTCTAAAGAATTCCGCAGACACTCACCCAAATTCATTTAAATGGGGAAAACTAATACTTTTGAAAATTCGACAATTCTGTAAAAAGTACAAGTTTTTCAAATGTCAAAAGTAATAGCACACATACTACTGCGAAAGCGATCGTAATGAGGTAAAACATGTTGAAATCGGTTGAAGCATTAAGGAGTTGAATCTGGCTAAATGGAAAATCATGGAAAATATAATAATAAAACTAGATTTTGCAATGGCTGAAGCCATTGCTTGAGTGTCTGCATGTGTGTAAGTACAAATTTGTTGAATTGTGAAGTTGTTTGAAGTTGTATAATTGTGTAAAATTGCCGAATTTGTGTAAAAGTACTTTTTTGTGTAAAAGTTTTTTTTGTCTAAAAGTGCTTTTTGTGTAAAAGTACTATTTTGTGTAAAAGTACTTTTTGTGTAAAAGTTTTTTGTGTAAAAGTATTTTTTTTGTGTAAAAGTACTTTTTGTGTTAAAGTACTTTTTGTGTAAAAGTACTTTTTTGTGTAAAAGTATTTTTGTGTAAAAGTACTTTTTGTGTAAAAGTATTTTTTGTGTAAAAGTATTTTTTGTGTAAAAGTACTTTTTTGTGTAAAAGTATTTTTAGTGCAAAAGTACTTTTTGTGTAAAAGTATTGTTTTGTGTTAAAGTACTTTTTTGTGTAAAAGTATTTTTTGTGTAAAAGTACTTTATTTGTAAAAGTACTTTTTGTGTTTAAAGTGTTTTTTGTGTAAAAGTACTTTTTTGTAAAAGTACTATTTTGTGTAAAAGTACTTTTTTGTAAAAGTACTTTTTTGTGTAAAAGTACTTTTTGTGTAAAAGCATTTTTTGTGTAAAAGTATTTTTTGTGTAAAAGTACTGCATGTGTGTAAGAGTACTACATGTGTGTAAGAGTACTAGGTGTGTAAGTATTAATTTGTTGAAGTGTGAAATGGTGTCAAGTAGTTTAATTGTGTCAAATTGCTGAATTTGTGGAAAAAGTACTTTTTGTGTAAAAGTATTTTTTGTGTTAAAGTACTTTTTTGTGTAAAAGTATTTTTTGTGTAAAAGTACTTTATTTGTTAAAGTACTTTTTGTGTTTAAAGTGTTTTTTGTGTAAAAGTACTTTTTTTTGTAAAAGTACTATTTTGTGTAAAAGTACTTTTTTTGTAAAACTACTTTTTTGTGTAAAAGTACTTTTTGTGTAAAAGTACTTTTTGTGTAAAAGTATTTTTTGTGTAAAAGTATTTTTTGTGTAAAAGTACTTTTTTGTGTAAAAGTACTGCATGTGTGTAAGAGTACTACATGTGTGTAAGAGTACTAGGTGTGTAAGTATTAATTTGTTTAAGTGTGAAATGGTGTCAAGTAGTTTAATTGTGTCAAATTGCTGAATTTGTGAAAAAAGTACTTTTTTGTGTAAAAGTACTGCATGTGTGTAAGAGTACTACATGTGTGTAAGAGTACTATGTGTGTAAATATTAATTTGTTGAAGTGTGAAGTGGTTTAAAGTAGTTTAATTGTGTAAAATTGCTGAATTTGTGTAAAAAGTACTTTTGTGTTTAAAAGTACTGCATGTGTGTAAAAGTACTGCATATTTGTAAAAGTACTATGTGTGTAAGTACCAATTTGTTGAATTCTGAATGTGTTGAAAGTGTTTGGAAGTGTGAAAGGGTTAAAATTTGTT